>NW_026781697.1:0-202739 GCF_030144855.1 Hypanus sabinus
AATTAATAGACGACTACGCAGACAATAAATAGCAGATAAATAAATAGACTAATACGGAATTAATAAATAGTCAGATAAACAGTCCAGATGTAAAATTAAGCAGACAGATTGTACGATACACACACACACACAGACACACACAGACACACACACACGCACAAACACACACACAGACACACAAACACACAAACACACAGACACACACACCAAACACACACACACACACACACACACACACACACACACACACACACACACACACCACACACACACACACGCGAACAAACAATTTTGGGCAAACAAGAGAGGAAATAAAACACAGCGGTGGAGTTCATGTGTTCGTGTTCCGATCAGAAATCTGATGGCGGAGGGGAAGAAGCCGTTCCTGAATCGTTGTGTGTGGGTCCCCGGTCTCCCGCACCTCCCCCTTGATGGTAGTAATGAGAAGAGGGCATGTACTGGGTGGTGGAACTCGACAATGATTGATGCTGCCTTACTGAGGGATCGTCTGTTGAAGATGTGCTCTGTGCTGGGCGGGCTACTGTTCATGATGGCGGAGTTTACTACCCGCTAAAGACGCGACAGTCTCCAGATGCTGTCCATCCGAATCAACACACACACACAAATTGTTGTCAGAGCTCACCAGGTCTGGGCGCTGATATGGAAATGACGTCTCGGGCTTTGTCCCACCTCTTCAGCATTCTCCGTATTCCGGATTGGTGACCGCGGTCATCAATGTTCTCGGAAGGGGCGGGTCCTGATTCCGCACTTTCTTCCGCCCTGGCTCCCTCGCACAACATAGAGAAGGATCCCCCGAGAGAGGATGCTGCTGTCACTCGTCTGGCGTCGTTGCTTCAGGGGTAAGAATAATCTCACACAATAATTAATCTTCAATCCGTAACCAGGTTTGGTCATTGTGTTAAACCGGAACGAGTGCAGGGATGTTTTGACAGAATTTTGCTGGAATTAACGTGTCCGAGATACAAGGAGAGGTTTGCGTCGACTCGCATTTCATTCGCGGGAAAGTCGACGATAATCGCTAGGGCCAGAGTTAAAACGGGTCCGGACGGGGGCTTATAACGAGACGGCACGGGTTTATGATGAGAGGTGACAGATTTGTAAGGGAACACCCGATATTAATGGTTACTTAGAACTGGCAATCAGAAAAATGGCGGATACAATAACAAATATTAAACATCGTCTACTAGTACAGAAGGGCGTCGACAGGAGAGGTTTACACGGCTATTGGCCGGACACGGGCAACCGGGACGGTCTGGGTTGTAAACATTGTCGGGATGGACGAGGAGGTCAGCCGAAGTGAATGTTCCCATGCCGATGTAAATTTCAGTGTAAAATGATCAAGGTGGTCGCGGTGTTGCTAAACTGTAGTGATCCAGGAGATGCCGTTTGGGTACCGACTGAGTCAAAGATCGTGGAAATAATTATCACATCAATATTTTATTCTCTTTATTTTATTCCCGTTCCCTTACCTCTCTCCACTTCCCGTTCACTTACCTCTCTCCACTTCCCGTTCACTTACATCTCTCCACTTCCTGTTCCCTTACCTCTCTCCACTTCCTGTTCATTTACCTCTGTCCACTTCCCGTTCCCTTCCCTAGGATCGACGTCTCAGTCCGTTCGCCAGGAGACGCCGGCTCTCTCCAAATCTCCCGGCGAGAGCGTGGAGCTGAAATGCATCCTGGACGGCGGTAGCGCTGGCAATTATCTCTACTGGTACCGAAAATATCCGGGGAAGGAGATTCAGTACCTGTTTCATTCCACGTATACTACGGTGTTTCCGGAGGGGGCTGTGGACGGCTTCACCGCCGAAAGACAAAAAGAGAAGACGTTCATTCTCAGCTCGGCCAGCGTGCGACCGGAGCAGTCGGCCGTCTACTACTGCGCCTGGAGTCTCACAGTGGCTCAGAGACACGCCGGGGCCGAACAAAAACCTTCGCTGGCGGCAGGAAACAGGTGATCTGTGAGAGTCATTGATCTGTGCTGCACAGAACACGCACATGATTGTTGAGAAACACGTGCAAGGCATCATTAGCAAACCTGCCAGTGTCACAGAGAAAGAGAGGGATCCTTCCAGATGGGCGCGAGGTGCGGGGATCAAAACCACCGATCAGATGATGGGACGGTGATGTGAGGAAAGTTATCCTCACAGGGGTGTGGTGAAGAGTACGGGGCGGCACGGTAGAGAAGCACAGCGGGAAACGGGACGATGTTATCGCGCTCGCTTTCATTTCCGCTGTGACCTTGTGGGCACCGCCAGTTTCCCAGCATATTCCATAAGAAGATAAGACCTTAAGGTTTAGGAGCAAATGTCGGCCATTCGTCCTATCGAGTTTGCTTCGCCATTCAATCTTGGGCTGATCCACTTCATACAGTCATCCAGTCATACCCACTCCCTGCTTTCACCCCGTACCCTTTCATGCCCTTGCTAATCAAGAACCTATCTATCGCTGCCGTAAATGATCCCAATGAGTTGTCCTCCGCAGCCGCTCCTGGCATCAAACCCCACGGATATTCGCAAACCTTCGTACATTCCAGCGACTGAGTGAGACGGTTTGATCGGAGTGAGCATCAGTTACGGGGCCGGGCAAAACAAGAGAAGCTGGAGAAACGAGCTGCGTTTTTCGGATGTTAAAACGGGATGTGACTTTCACAATGATCGGCGCCAGACCCGAGAAATGTCGTAGAACAGAGGGACCGTGGAGTAGAGGTAAACGGTTCTAGGGAGGCGAAATCAGGAGTAGAGAGTGCGGCGACGGAGGCATTTGGCACGTCATCCTTCGTCAGTCAGGACACTGAGTACGGGAGCCGGGAAGTCACGTCCCAGTTGTACAAAAACGCCCCTGGGGCCGCACCTGGTGTACGGTGTTCAGTTTTGGTCGCACCGCTGCAGGAAAGATGCCACTGAGCTGGGAAGACTGCAGAGGGAGCCATACAAGGATGTTTCCGGTACTCGAGGGACTGAGTTATGGAGAGATGTCGAGCAGGATGGGACGGTGGATCGTTGAAGTGACCTTACAGGGGATTGTAAAGCCACGACGGGCGCAGATAGTGCGAATGCGGGGCGGTCTGTTAACGGGCTTGGTTGCGAGGAGGGAGGGGTGGAAATCAACAAAGCGAGAGCCGTGTGAAACAGGGAACGGTGCTGCCTGAAACCCGCTGATAGTAGTGGTGGGGGTGTTGGGTGTTATTAGGAACATGAACGAGTAGGGAATGTAGGAACATGGACCGTATGCAGATGGGCTTAGCTTAACTTACATCATATCCTGCACTGTTCCATTTCGTAATTTCTTCTGCGGTCAACTATACGACATATGCGCCTGACATGACCGCAGTGGCAAACGTCATTTCCTGTTCTCCCCACCTTGTCGACAGTGGAGGTTTTTGTCGCATCGGCCCGTTTCTCTGAGTCACTGTTGTCGACTCCAGGCGCAGAAGTACACGGCCGAGTGATTGGCCCAGATCTGGTCGTTTGTCAGAATGAAGGTATTTCCCTCAGGTCTCTTGGCGATGAATCCCTCCACGGCTTTCTCCGGAGTTACTAGATCTGTGCCAGTGGACCGGAACAGGTACTGTGGAGCCTCTCCCGGGTATTGCCGGTACCAGTACATGTATGGATTGCTACTGCCTCCGGATAGCGTGCAGCTCAGTCGGACATCCTTCCCTGGAGGCGCGGAGACAGCCTGCGGAGTCTGATGGATCTTCTGCGAATTCGCCTCTGGCCCAAAGACAGGGAGAAGAGAGCGGTCAGTGAGGAGGGGGAGCCGTTGACAGAGGAGAGAAGAAATGGTCTGCGACGGGTGAGTGAGGAAAAGCAGAGGGACGACTGCGCACAGGAGCACCAGCTGTCCATTTGGTCCGCGACTATTTTCTAACCCCTATGTAGCACTAGATGTATTCTCGCCAACACACTATTTTTTCCCAAACTACTCTTGAAGCCAATAAACATTTTACTGTACTGAAATAACAAATATTCAGGCGGTGTTGGAATTGGAGAGAAATGTAATTCTTAAAAAAGTTGTGGAGTTCAGGACATGACTGGCTGAAGGGTTGAGTACTCGAGGTAAAATTTACTTACCGGGGCAGTAAAAAATATAACCCAGAAGAAGGGCGAGGAATCTCATTTTGGGATTTTGGCTGCAGCTTGTGCGCCCGACGTGGGCTCTTGCCTCGCTTTCTGATCTCGGTGGACTGGGAGAAACGCGGAGTTGGTGAGCTAGATGAGCTCTGAGTCCAGCCCCCACCCAATCGACGAAGGAAGTGAGCTGTGGCCAAGTGCAAACGTGGGTTGTGATTGGCTCTGCGTCGTCCAATGATCTCCGGAGAATGCGAATGGGCGTGAGGTTGTTTCAAAGGCGTGGGGCTCCTTGTGATTGTTCGCCGCTCGGTACCGGTGACGAGTTTGAGAAATGAATTCTTCATTAAGCTGTTGCAAATTGACAAGTGGTCCAGACACTCTTGTTTCCAACTCCAGAAATTGCAAGCTGTACCCCACTTAGTAATTCAGATCACCCTTACTTCGTGATCTTTCTCTCTCTTTCTTTTTCTCCATCTCCACCATCCCTCATGGACAAATCAAGGGTCAGTCTGTTGTATCGCGTAGTGCAATCTTGCTGACGCATTTGTGTGCGGTGAACTCCGGCAATAGGGCAAACATGAACGGTTGGCTGCAAGCGCGTTGATGTTAACGCATCATATTCACCGAAAAAAGAACCAGTAAACGACAGCCGGATTAAAGTTGCGTCATCTCAGAGAAAACCAAGTGATCGCTCATTGTACTTTACCGGGGATGACTGTGAGTTGTGCTGAAGCGGGGACTGCACTAGCCGTCTCAAAGTGGAAACAGCGCCGAAGAGGCGGACCCATGAACAGGATTTCAGCCTTGGGCGCCACGGTTAGGGGTCAGTGCGCCGTTCATTTCCGGCAGTGAGACTGTATGAGTTTCCTCCCGGAATCTTCCGTTTCCAAACTCAATCAAAAGGCTAGGTTAATTGCTGATGTTCATCTCGGTGAATGGGGGAGGGATGGTTGTGGATTTCATGGCCTGCGTGGCACTGAGGGGCTATTCTGCATCGTGGCGCTAAGCAAACAATAAAAAAAATCACATAAAAAGGAGAATACATTGACTGTACAATGATTGTCGCTGCCTGACGTGTCGGTTTGGGTTCTTCAAAAGCTAATGATCTCTGAGTACTTTTACGCACAGAGAGCTCTGGAATTTACACGAAAGGGTGTGAAACACAAAGAATATTCACTAAGCTGCAATCTGTTCCCTTGTCAGATGAGAATATCCCAACTGGTTTCAAGCTGACACGAATGCGACCTGAACTCAGATAAAGGCGCGTCGAGACAGTGCTGTGCAGATGATCTCTGATAACTTCCAAACTTCGAGAGGACGAACATCGAGTTACGGGGTGACCCTGTGTTCCAACCAGATGCAAGTTACACCCTCCACCCCGGTTCCCTTGAAGGGGGCGGTCATGTTCCCTTGGTGGGTGACAGACGACTCCCTACCTTGATCTTTTTGAAAATCAATAGGTCAACGCGGCTGCTGCAGGAAAACAGATGCATAGACCATCAGCTATTCGGTCTTTCATGACTGCCCAGCCATTCCATCAAGTCTGATTTATTATCCCTGTCAACCTCATGCCTGAGACCCCCTGATTAATTAAGAACAGCTCGACTTCCCCCTTAAATATACCCAATGACTTGTTCTGCCCCTCCCCCGTCCGTGGCGGGGTATCTACAGATTCATTATCGTTTGGCGAAGGAGATCGTTTCTCCTTCCTGTTCTGAATGGACGCCACTCCATTCTGAAGTCGCGGCCTCTGGTCACTCTGGGAATCATTGACTCCTCATCCATCTTATTCAGTCTGTTCAATATCGGAAAGGTTTTAATGAGATCCGCCCGCATTCGACTAAGCACCACCCAGCACAGATCCAGAGGCACCAAACTCTCCCCATATGTTAACCATATGTTTCCCGGGATCATTCTTACGAAACTTATTCGGAGCCGCTCCAAAGCCGGGACTTAATTTCTTGGATAAATGGCCCAGAACTGCTCGCTAAATGGGAACTGAAAATTTGCCCGTTACGCTAGGATCGGGGGCGCAGTGGCTGGAAAGGTGGGCTGTCAAAACTGGCATCAGGATCTGGACCGGCTGGGGAAACGGACGGATCAATGGCAGGTGGAACATAATGGAGACTTTGCACTTTGGGAAGGCAAACCAGGGTAAGAGTCGAACTGTGAGCCGTCGGGCACTGAGGAGTCCAGTAGGACAGGGAGACAGGGAATAGGGACAGGAAATTCATTGAAATTGGATTCACAGTTAGATGGGATCTCGTTACGTACCCCATAACGGGTTAAAAAGAACCATCGGAAATGGGCACACCTGGAGACTGAATCTTCCGTTATAAACTCTATTTTATTAGTAACTACGAGAATAAAGTCATAAAACACAAGATAAGGTAAACAGGTTAGCAGTGTATATACACTTATATAGTTGAGTAAATAGGGTTCTCAGTCTTCCCCAGCTCAGGTGATTGGGTGATACAGTCCTACGGTGGGATGGTAAGTAATCAGTTCAGTTCTGGAATTTGATTTGAGCAGAGTTGGAGAGAGAGAGAGAGAGTTAGGGTGTTGGTTGTCTTCCCAATGCCGATGCGGATCCTCCACGTTGTCCTCCTGATTAAAGTCACCATTTTGTGACTACAGAAAGAGGAATGCCGGTTTTCCACAGAGAGCTATCACCCCTGGCGAGGGTTAAACACACCGACAGCTCCTCACCGGTCGCCCCTTTTCCACACTGTGAACAAAAGCCCCACCCTTGCCGTGGGCACACAAAGCTCGCCGGTGTCCTCCTTGCCTCTGGCGTCGTGTGTCTGATTATAAATCCAGTCGACCTCACTCGTGCGGAGCACCCAGCTGTCCATCATATAGCTCCGCCTTTCGGTTTCCAAGGCAACTCACAGGCTTTCCTTCTCCCCCTGCTGCTGAAATAACACACAGGCTGTCCGCTCCCGCTCTCTCTTGTTAAAGGAACAGTCCATTTTGGAATAATCCTTCAGATCATGTCACAGGTCTAAAGAGATGTTTTGTCACATGGGCCTTCAGTAATCAAAGTATTCCACACAGGAAATGGGATGTTATGTTGCCGGTTTGTAGGACGTTGTCCAGACCAGATTTGCCGAATAGTGTGCGGTTCTGATCACCTCCCTTTCGGGAAGATGTCGGTCAGATTGAACGTGTGAAGGGAAAATCTACACGGCTGTTGCCGCAGTTATGTTGACTTGGAAACGGTGAATGGGATCGGAATTTATCCCCTGGAGCGAAGGAAAAGGAGGAGAGAGTTGAAGGAGGAAGATTTTATGAAGGCTGCTGTTAGTTAAATACAACCAGGCCTTATCCACTGAGGTCGGGAGAGACATGGAGAAGAAACTCGGGAAGAGAGGAAAGAGTAGGGAGAGGTGAGAGCGAGACAGAATAAAGAGAGAAAGAACGGGAGAGTGTGATAGAGAGAGCGATGACTGTCTGTGCTTGCACCTGGCCACACCCCCCCACCCGCCAGCTGCTTCCTGTGACGTTGGAAGGTTTTTGTTCGGCGCCAGTGTGTCTCTGAGTCACTGTGAAGACTCCACCCACAGAAGTAGACGGCTGAATCGTTCGGCAGCACGCCGGGAGAGCTCAGAATGAACGTCTCGGCATCCTGTCTCCGGGCGGTGAATCCGTCCTCCGCCCCCTGAGGATAGACGGTGTTGACGCCCACAGAGTAAAAGAGGTTGTGAATCTCCTTCCCGGGGTATTGCCTGACACCAGTAGAAGGGGTCATCGCTAATGCTGCCCTTTCTGAGGCACCTCAGAGCCACACTCTCCCCAGGAAGCTTGGTGAGGGCCAAATAATGGTCTGAAGGGTATTTCAGGGGGAAAAGGAGGGAGAGAAAGAGAGAGAAAGTGCGTGAGAGACAGAGAGAGAGAGAGAAAGAGAGAGAGAGAGAGAGAGAGAGAGAGAGAGAGAGAGAGTGAGAGAGAGAGAGAGAGAGATAGAGAGAGAGAGAGAGAGAGAGAGAGAGAGAGAGAGAGAGAGAGAGAGAGAGAGAGAGAGAGAGAGAGAGAGAGAAGGAGAGAGAGAGACAGGGAGAGAGGTGGTAAGAGAGGGGATGTAGGAGAGAGGAGAGAGAGTGGTACAGAGAGAGCACGGGACAGAGAGGGAGAGACGGTGAGAGAGAGGTGGTGAGGGAGGGGAGGGTGGAGAGACCGGAAGATTGTAAGAGACAGGTGCTGCTTTAATGCGAAAAGTATTTTAAGGGCAGAACAGAAAACAATAAACGCTAGGCCAAACAGAGCTATTATCTATGTTTTTCTATGATTCTATATAAGCTTTTCGATGTTTCTATATAAACGAACTGGCTGAAAATGTGGATGGGTGGTTTAGTAAGTTTGCAGATGATATGAAGGTCGGTGCTGATGTCAATAGTGTAGGACTGGCAAAGAAACTCAATGGGATATCGATCAGCTACAGATATGGGCAGAGAAATGGCCGATTGAGTTCAGCCTTAAAGTGTCAAATGTAAGGAGACTGTACTCTGTTTAGGGCAATACCATTACAGTGTTGATGAGCAGAAGGATTGTTGGGGCCAATCTCACAGCTCCCTGAAAGTGGCTACATAGGCTGTTGCGAAGGCGTATGGCCTGAGACCAAAGGTCAGGAAGTTATGTTGCAGCTTTATAAAACACCAGTTAGATCGCATCTGTAGTATTGCATATAGTTTGTTGAGGCCTTTGGGGGTCGCACTTCACCAGGATGCTGCATGGATTAGAGGGCATGAGATTGGACAAACAGAGGTAATTTTCTCCAGGGTTACCAAGGGGAATTCAGATAGAGGTTTATAAGATTACGAGAGGCATTGAGCAGACAGACAGTACCTTTGTACCAGAGTTGAAATGCCTAATACCTGACAGAATGCATTTGTGGTGAGAGGGGGTAATATCAAAGGAGATGAAAGAAAAAAGTGTTTTTTTACAGAGAGTGGTGGGTGCATGGAATTTGCTGCCAGGTGGTGGCAGAGGATGACACATTAGGAACTTTACACAGTTGTTTAGATAAGGCACATGATTGGTGAAAAGTCAGAGATATGGGCAGTGTGCAGGCACAAAGGATTTGTTTAGTTGCTCACTGGAATATTAGTTTGTTTGGTTAAGCACAACAATGTGGGCCAGAAGTCCTGTTTCTGTGCTGTACTGTTCTATGTTCTATAACTAAAACTCTCAGACTTGAACCGAGATACGAACATCGCGTCTGAACGGAATATCTAAACGTAAACCGAGTACCGCTCGTTCTCCCAGTCAGTCCACTGTTCTCGGGGAAGGCCGAATGCAAGCCGGCAGTGTAGCGTTCCTGTGCTTTGCTCGAGTATCGGCAAACGCTACAGCGGTAAGCAGGGAGTTAAATACCGCCGTCATGAAATCGTTATCTGACACATACATAACCACGAACACAATTATCGAATCTGTTGCGCAGCGGAGTCCTGGTTGTGACAGGGCTTCCACACCCTTCCTCTGTCTTGGTTGGTTGAACTCCATCGGACTCTCCTCTGTCCGGCTCTGCATCCTACCAAAGACCCGTTGTAAGCAACGACAACCTCATGCACTTCCCACAACACAACCGAACCTCGCGTTTCCTGTAACCGTATTTACCCACTGTTCCACTTCCCCCTCGATGTCAGTTACGATAGAAACTGTCCAAGTGGTGTATAAAGCGAGCGGAATAGCAAAGTGGCGTTTATGGGTTTACAGACCTTTCAGACATCTGATGACGCTGGGGAAGAACTTGGTCAAGGATCTTACACTCTTCCGGATCCTGTGCCTCCGCTGCGCTGGTCGGAAGGAGAAGCGGAAATATTCTGGGTGGTGAGGGTCCTGAGAGATCTATACCAATCACCTGGGGCACTGCTTTATATCTGTGTGAATCTATGATTTCAACGAGATTTGTCGACTTTCCTGGACTGTTGTCTTGGTTTTGATAGAAGGGCAGAATATGCAGAGAGACAGTTACCCACTGGAGAGGGACCAAGATGAAATCCTCTTTGAGAAGCCGTGCGTGTCCTTCATTTTTCCTTTCAGTTTGTCCTGACGAAGGGTCTCGGCCCGAAACGTCGACAGTGCTTCTGCTTATAGATGCTGCCTGGCTTGTTGTTTTCCACCAGCATTTTGTGTGTTGCTTGGATGTCCTTCATTGCCCGATGCTTGGTGTGATATAGCCCTCTGCTGGACAGATGGATAAAACAAATTAATTCTATCCCACGTATTCCCCTACCAATGTCAAGTAGCAGGACGGGACAGACACATGGCCGACTCACCAACACAAATTTCATGTTTTCAATGCCCTCCCGTCCACGTTTCATCTCCTGATCTCAAACTCCGGAATTCCGGAATGACCGACCAGTTTTGCCGCTGGACCAGAGCCCGCAAATTCAGCCTACACGTCCTTAATCAGCAATATTAACCGTAGACCGAGAACACCGATCCCCCGCTTCATGAAATCTGTCCATGACATAAGTGAAAAGGTTGGAAATCCAGCCGGAGTCGAACTATATTGACCTGCATTTACAGATCTTCTCCGCTCATTCGACGCTCCAGATGGCTCCCCTTTCTGAGTTCGTCACGATCAGCTACTCCTACAGCGCCCCCTCCTGGTCTCCAGGCCACCAGGCCGCCAATCACAAGGCGAGGAATGGCGGATCATTATCAGTACCGAAATACGATTTATCATGAATGATATATGTGGTAAAATTTATTGTAACTTCGACAGCAGTCCGGTTCAATAGATCAAATATATTATCAATTACAGTAAATGTAAATAAATACACTAATAAATTAATAAATAAACGACTGCTTAGACGATAAATAGCAGAAAAATAAATAGACTAATCCGGGAATTAATATATAGTTAAACAATCAGATGTACAATTAAGCAGACAGATTGTATCACACACACACACACACACACACACACACACACACACACACACACACACACACACACACACACACGCACACACACACAAACAAACATTTTGGGACAAACAGAGAGGAAATAAAACACCGTGGTGGTGTTCATGGCTTCGTGTTCCGATCAGAAATCTGATGGCGGAGGGGAAGAAGCTGTTCCTGAATCATTGAGTGTAGGTCCCCGGTCTCCCGCACTTCCCCCTTGATGGTAGTAATGAGAAGAGGGCATGTACTGGGTGGTGGAGCTCGACAATGATTGACTCTGCCTTACTGAATGATCGCCTGTTGAAGATGTGCTCTGTGCTGGGCGGGCTACTGTTAATGATGGCGGAGTTTACTACCCGCTAAAGACGCGGAAGTCTCCAGATGCCGTCTATCCGAATCAACACTCACACAAATTGTTGTCAGAACTCACCAGGTCTGGGCGCTGATATGGAAATGACGTTTCGGGCCTTCTCCCTCCTCTTCTGAATTTTCCGTATTCCGGATTGGTGACCGCGGTCAGCAATATGCCCGGAAGGGGCGGGGTCCTGATGCCGCACTTTCTTCCGCCCAGGCTCTCTCGCACAACAGAGAGAAGGATCCCGGAGAGAGGATGTTGCTGATACTCGTCCTGGCGCCGTTGCTTCAGCGTAAGAAATAATCTCACACAATAATTAATATTCAATCCTTAACCAGATCTGGTCACTCTGTCAGACTGGAACGAGTGCAGAAATGTTTTGACAGAATTTTGCTGGAATCAACGTGTCCGAGATACAAAGAGAGGTTTGCGTCGACTCGCATTTCATTCCGGGGAAAGTCGACAATAATCGCGAGGTCTCAGAGTTAAAATTATTCACGAATTTGTACAAGAGAGAAGACAACGCGGTCGGAGTATTGCTAAACTGTAGAGAATCGGGACATGCCGTATAGAAACGAATGTTTCAAGAGGACATGAAAATAACGATCAGACTAATATATTTTGTGCTCTTTAGTACTTGTTTAATCCCAATGTTCATATTTCCATCAGCGTTTCTTACCATTGATCGGAATCCTCGAAATCTGCTCAGACAGATCACCTCGTTCCATTTCCCCCACCCCCCGTCCTCCCCTTTAGCAATAGATCCCCCGTACTCGGGTTTCCTGTTAACATAAGTCTCTCCACTTCCCGTTCCCTTCCACAGGAGCGACGTCTCAGTCCGTTCGCCAGGACTCGCCGGCTATCTCCAAATCCCCCGACGAGAGCGTGGAGCTGAAATGCATCCTGGACGGCGGTACCGACAATATCCCGGGAAGGAGATTCAGTACCTGTTTCGTTCTACGTACATTGACTCAGCAATTCCGGAGGGGGCTGTGGACGGCTTCACCTCCCGGAGACCCGATGCAGAGACGTTCATTCTCAGCTCGGCCAGTGTGCGCCCAGACCATTCGGCCGTCTGCTACTGCGCCTGGAGTCATCACAGTGGCTCAGAGACACGCCGGGTCCCGACAAAAACCTTCGCCGGCGACAGGAAGCAGGTGATCTGTGAGAGTCAGTGATCTGTGATGCACAGGGCACGCACATGCGGATTAAAAAGCACGTGCAGGGCACATCTGCAGGTTGTCCTGAGAAAGAAAGCGATTTTTTCCAGATTCGCTCATGGTGCCGGCGGAAGGAGTGCAAGGGAGTGGGAGAGGAGGGAGAGGGGGAGAGATTTTTGTGGGGGGGGTGCAGGAGTGTGAGGGTGAAGGGTGGGGGACGGACGAGAAGCATGAGTCTGCCCGTGTCGCTGAGAAACAGAGGGATTGTTCCAGATCAGCGCAAGGTGCGGGGACCAAAACCACCGATCGAGCTGTTGTCAGATGACGGGACGGTGATGTGAGGAATGTTATCCTCACAGGGGTGTGGTGAAGAGTACGGGGCGGCACTGGAGAGAAGCACAGCGGGAAACGGGACGATGTTATGGCGCTCGTTTTCATTTCCGCCGTGACCTTGTGGGCACCTCCATTTTCCCCACATATTCCATAAAATCTTAAGACCATAAGATTTCGGAACAAATGTCAGCCATTCGTCCTATCGAGTTTGCTCCGCCATTCAATCATGGGCTGATCCACTTCATTCAGACATCCAGTTATACCCACTCCCCTGCTTTCACCCCGTACCCTTTTATGCCCTGGCTAATCAAGAACCTATCTATCGCTGCCGTAAATGATCCCAATGACTTGTCGTCCGCAGCCGCTCCTGGCATCAAACGCCACGGATGTTCGCAAAGCTTCGTACATTCCAGCGACTGAGTGAGACGGTTTGATGGGAGTGAGCATCAGTTACGGGGCCGGGCAAAACAAGAGAAGCTGGAGAAACGGGCTGCATTTTTGGGAAGTTAAAACTGGATTTGACTTTCACAATGATCGGCGGAGACCCGAGAAATGTCGTAGAACAGAGTAACCGTGGAGGAGAGGTAAACGGTTCTAGGGAGGTGAAATCAGGAGTAGAGAGCGGCGAAGGAGGCATTTGGCACGCATTCCTTCGTCAGTCAGGGGACTGAGTACGGGAGTGGGGAGGTCACGTCCCAGTTGTGCGAGACGCCGGCGGGGCCGCACCTGGAGTACGGTGCTCGGTTTTGGTCGCCCCGCTGTCGGAAAGATGCCATTGAGCTGGGAAGACTGCAGAGGGAGCCATACAAGGATGTTTCCGGGACTCGAGGGACTGAGTTATGGAGAGAAGTCGGGCAGGTGGGACGTTGGATTGTAGGAGTGACCTTACAGAGGTGTGCAAAACCAAGAGGGGCGCAGATAGTGTGAATGCGGGCGGTCTGTTAACGGGCTTGGTTGCGGGGAGGGAAGGGGAGGGGAGGAATCAAGAAAGCGAGAGCCGAGTGAAACAGGGAGCGGTGCTGCCTGAAACGCGCCGACAGTAGTGGTGAGGGTGCCGGGTGTGATAAGGAAAACGCCGACTCTCTCCAAATCACAGAGTCATCCTGCGGAGTAGATTTGACTTGATAGGGGTATTTAAAATGATGAGGGGTATAGATAGAGTTGACGTGGATAGGGTTTTTCCATTGAGAGTAAGGGAGATTCAAACAAAAGGACATGAGTTCAGAGTTAAGGGTCAGAAGTTTAGGGGTAACACGAGGGGGAATTTCTTTACTCAGAGAGTGGTAGCGATGGGGAAAGAGCTACCAGTAGAAGTGATAGAGACAGGTACGGTATTGTCACTTAAAGTAAAATTGGATAGGTATATGGACAGGAAAGGAATGGAGGGTTATGGGCTGAGTGCGGGTCGGTGGGGCTAGGTGAGAGTAAGCGTTCGGCACGGACTAGAAGGGCCGAGATGGCCTGCTTCCATGCTGTAATTGTTATATGGTTATATGAACCTCCCGCCCTGGCCTTCCCCCGTCTCTTCAGTTCGGCAACAACCACCCAGAAACTCTAGTTTAAACTCACCCCATTAGCCTTTGCAAAACTCCCTGCCAGGATATTGGTGCCCCTCAGATTCAAAAGCAGTCCATACTAACTGTGCAGTCACGCCAGCCCTGAAATCCGTCTCAATGATCCGAAAATCTGTTTCATTGCCCCCTGCTCCAATCACTCCGCCACGCATTTATCCGCCACCTTACTCTATTCATGTAGTCACTGTCGAGTAACACCGTTCCTGCACACACTCCCGGGTTCGGACACAATCTGAATCTCCACCCACGCGCGTCCATCATACACTCCCGGGGTCGGAAACTCAGTGAAACTTCCCTCTAAAACTTTTCTACACAGGCCCGTGTCCATGTACCAACTACTCTCTGTGTAAACGTCTTGCCCTTTGCAGTGCATTGGACGCTACCGCATGGATATTGCCCGGCACTTTGTGTATGTTTGTAAATAAATGTTTTTCTTTTTGTGTCATCTGCAGGTTTATTAATCAGTCTGTTTGGAGATATCCGAGGTGTGTGTGTGTGTGTGTGTGTGTGTGTGTGTGTGTGTGTGTGTGTGTGTGTGTGTGTGTGTGTGTGTGTGTGTGTGTGTGTGTGTGTGTGCATATATGTCACAAACCCCGGATTGACTCACTGTCGGACATTGACTATGGACTGTCCCTTATGCGTTGTGATTAAAATGCGATTCCTGGTTTACAACATAAAATCTCTGCATCACAGTCTGTCATCTGTTGGCGGCATAGAAATATAGGTTTGTATTTTGCAGATGAGTGAATCAAACAGCAGAGTTACTGAATTATCTGTTCATAAACAGTTGTTTCGGCAGTTATATATCCCAAGGGTTCATTCGTTCTGTTGACTGTCACTTCAAAAAGGCCGAGAGAATGAGACTGGCTTTTTGATACTGCTGGATTTGCTGTGATGAGAGATGTGGCGTTATTTGAGGGACAATGAATATTACAATTTATTCTGCGGCTTGTTTTGAATGTACAACGACACAGAGACACACAATCAGAGTTAAGATTGTCAATGGACGACACCAGTGAGTCTGCCGCATTTGAATTTCCAGCACCCCAAAAGGGTGAGTTAAGATCGATCCGGAGTTCTCATAAATGACTCTCACAAGTTGCTGGAACTAGAGTAATTTTGCAGAGGGGAGTCTAGCGGGAGTTTTGAAACAGAAGAATCCTAGTGATAAAGAGATCACAGTTTGGACTCTAACTCCACGTATCCCGTGAGTGTGAGTTTGTTCCCATTCAGATGCGAAAATGTGGTTGTCACAGAGCTCATCCGTAGGAGTGGATTCGCTACTGAGGGAAAAACCTTTGTGGATACCACGTGTGTGTTTACCCTTTGCCTGGGCGTGGTAGTTCACTGATGAAAGGCACCCCTGTGGCAAATCACCGTTGGAGGTAATTCGTAGGTCGTGGAGCTGAAGAAGTGGCTATCACGTTGTGTACGACTGTGGTAACCTTGTGGAATCCACCAGTGTGTCGACCCTTGCCTGGCTGGTGGTTCCCTTGAAGATGGGCCCTCTAGTGATAAGCTACTGTAAGTGAGGTTTCGTGTGAGGATTCAGAGGAGAACGAGAAGATCGACCACACCTGTTTGTTTGGATTACAAATATATCTCTCTCTCACCAAACTGTATGCATTTGAACTGAACAAAAATTTCTTAAGACTGTAATCCTTAAGACGGTAAGATCGTAAGACTTAATTCTTGCACCTGAGCTTGACTAAATTTGGAAACTTATTTTTTTACACACCTATATCTGCATAATACTACTAACACATGGATTTCCCCGGTTTAAGTTACTATATTACGGAATTACAAATAAGCTATTGATAGTTAACAGCGAAACCAGACTGAAGGTGTGTTTTATTGCTGCTGAAACTTTTACAGTGTTGCGCGCACGTAAGAGGTTCTTTGCCCAGTGTTGCGTGTACGTAACACGACCAAGCTGAACATTCTTCCGGTACCTCAGCAGAAACGTCTTTTTTTTCCATTTTCTCCATATTCCTAAAACATTTCCTATTCTCGTATTTCTCTATCCTTCAAGACAGACCTGTCGTATTAGTTAAAAAAATTGGCACTTCTCTGGCCAGATTTCTAACTGGACTTTTGCCATGATCCCTCAACCTCGACAACTCTATCACGTTTGTGTCGGCTGCAAGAGTATTTATGAGTCACACCTATTTTCATCCAATCAAACGCCAGAATATTTCCCACAATTGTCACTTGCAAAATGGCTGCCCTGCATCATTGTCATCTGTACTCCATTTAAGGCCATGCTATCCAATGCATCTCGGTCCCAGGTCTCAGCCTACCGGAAGCAGTCCTTCTCAAAAGTCTTACTTCCAGTCTAATCCCAAATGGCCTTGTCTGCGGCCATGATTCACGAACCGAGCGACCCTACTAATGGGACAATTTACAATGGCCAATTAACCTATCAACGCATAGATGTTTGGCGTGTGGGAGGAATCAGGAGAAAGCCGATGACATCCAGGCGGTCACGCTTTACAGACTGCGTGGGAAAATGAGTAGAATGAGTGATAATGAACTGTGAGAAGGAGAGAGGCCAAGCTACGAGGGAATAAATAAACAAGTAGACTTCATGTGCCTTTTCCTCTGCAATCACCTTCCCTCCATACCGAATGTATCCAATCCAATCCGACAGATAGCACCACCACTACACAAAGTGTCTAAGGATTTCTTTAATTTCCAGACGCTTTGAGATGGGGACTACTGCTGGGGACGGACGATTGGAAGAGGCGTTTTTCCAATCCGAGTTATTAAATTATTCTCGAGGTGGCAGACAGAACTACAAAGAACTCCGCTGCAAGCGGAGACTTGAGTCTGTCCACGGTAACCAGTTTCCCGGAAAGATTCAAAGGCAGCGGCTCGTGGAAACAACAGCCCTCGCCAGAGGAAACAGATGGAGGTACATCGGGCGGACCTGAGGAGGGATTCGGGCGACACGGTACACCGGTAGGGCACAATGATCATATTGCAATGGTGATGTCAAGGCTTCGAAGGCAAATAAGTTTTGGATAACCCACTTGGTGGAACTGAGAATAGTGGAGACAGACTCTTGGGAGAAAGGTCACTGAGTATTAATGCTCTCCTGACAACGCCGTGAACTTGGTCATTAGACGGAAGGGACTTTTCAACGTCTCCTTCAGCTAAACCCTGAACCTTGCCTGGACCACGGCGTAAAGGGCCGTGTTGGTGCAGCAGCTCAGCTGTTGCAGCATGTAGCCCAGCTCCCGCAGAGAAATCCGGGGATTCGTGAAAACGTAAATACCGAGCCTCTCCCATACCGAATAGACTGTCAGCAGCGCCCACAGCAGGATGAAATTCCCCGACATCACCAGCAGTAACAGGAGAGATTGCCTGCGGTTCTTCATCTCCGGGTCGGCGGGCGTCTCGCCATCGCGAGAACCACGGAGTCTCCTCCGGGCTCGGCTGCCCACGAAGACGTGTCTGATGGTTAAACTGTTGAGCAGCAGAATCAGGACCAAGGGTAATATTG
Organism: Hypanus sabinus; assembly: GCF_030144855.1. NCBI lineage: Eukaryota > Metazoa > Chordata > Chondrichthyes > Myliobatiformes > Dasyatidae > Hypanus > Hypanus sabinus. The sequence continues at coordinate 17,939 of NW_026781697.1, forward strand.
GGGTGAGGAGGAAATGAATCACTTGAAATATTGTCTGCTGATTTAGGGAAGATAACCTGACATTACAGAGCAATGACGTACGAAATAACGAATATGACCCTTGAAACAAAAAGTACCAGAATATGTTCTTTACGCAGCTCAGCACAGTCACTGTCCCGAGAACCAGAGCCGCCGCTCTCCCGGTGCAGTATTTTCGCTTCAGCTTCTGAAAACAAATGGCGATAAATCGATCAAAAGTGAAAGTGACTGTGAACCAGACAGAACAGTCCGTGGCAGCGTAGAACATGACGGCGTGGATGTTACACACGGGAGTACCTGCTGTCCAGCGTATAACCTGAAGTGGCATGAAAATCCCCGGAATTTTGCTCAATACTAGATCGACGAGAACGACCAGCTGATCCGCTGCCACCATGGCAACCAGGTACCTTGTGACGCCTTTGGAGAGGCCGCACTTGCCCCGCGACAGGATGACGATTGTCACCACGTTGACTGTGTGGAGGTAGATGAAGACCATGAACACATATTTGCATGGAAACATACTCTGAAAACAAATATTTCATTCGTGAGTACTTCCGAGAGCAGAGATGGAAATGGAAATTACGTATCTTCTCAGGAAGTTACCGTCAGCTAGTATTAAATCGGTTGTGATTATAATGTACCTTTTGAAGTTCAGAAGAATGAGGGGAATCTCATTGAAAACCATGGAATATTGAATATTGTGCCGGGATGTCGTGGACCTGGAGCTTCTGTAGTGGTGGAATCTACAACTAGAAGACGAGGCTTTACAATACAAAGACATCACTTTTTAACAGTTGAGTGTAGAAATTTCCTTTGAACGTGGCTGGTAATTATGTGGAATTCCTCGCCACAGACGGCTGTGGGGGTCAGTTTATTTCAGCTATTTGCAGACGAGAGCTCTTGATTCATCGGGGCCTCAGTGGATATCGGGAGGGGGCGCCAGAATATGCTTGACAGGGAAATAAAATCAGCTATGAGGGAATGGCGGTGAAGGCTCTCTGCTCGAATGGGCGAATTCAGTCCCCGAACCCTATGGACTAAGCAGTGATATCCACCGATGGCAGAATGTATTCGAAACTTTGGCGTCAGAAGAACGATTTGAAAACAGGACGTGATAATGAACTGATTCATGTACCAAGTATCACGGTGACAGAAATTCTGCTTCGCTCAACTGTAAACACGAGAGAGCATTACAGCAGAAGATTTGACCAAATAGGTGCCGGTATAATCCACCTGTTCGGACTGGCAATCTCCGCCATTGAGGATGATCATTGCTGATCTGACTATGGACTCATTTCCATCTACCTGTTTTCCCCCCAAAGAACCCTTAATACCCCTACTACGGAAAAATCAATCCAAATTTTTCTGAAACATATTTACTGAAATGACGTTCAGTGCTTCATTGGGCAGAAAAATCCACAGGTTCAACAACTTCTGGGAAAAGCAGTCCCTCTCCGTCCTAAATTCGCTCCCCAGAATCTTCAGCCTATGTTCCCCCGGTCTAAATTCACTTACCAGTGGAAAAAACTTTCCTGCCCCTGTCTTATCTACCCCTTTCGTAATTTTAAATGTCGCTAAAAGGTCGCCTCTGATCCTTCTGAAATACAGTGTGTGTAGTCGCAGGCGACTCAGCTACCAATTTTCCTCCCAATGCCTCCGGTCTGGAATCAAAATGGTGAACCGACTAAACGCTGGTAAATCCCTACACAAGTCAGGAGGACCAGACATGCACACAGGACCCCAGCTGTCGCCTCACCAGTACCTTGTGCTGTTGCAGCATAACTTCCCTGCTCTTAAATTGAACCCTGTGAGCAATGAAGGCCAAAATCCCATTTGCCTGCTTGTTCGTCTGCTGCTGCTGCAGACCAACCTTTTGCGATTAAAGAACAAACACTGTTAAGAAACTCCACATGACAGCGTACTGCAATCGTTTTCCACGAAAATAATATTCTGTTCTTCCATTTGTCCTTCTCAACCTTGCCTTTTGCACCATTGTTCTCCATCTGCCAGACGCTAATACTTTTGTTTAAACAATCGATAACCGCCTGCAGGCTCAGATTCATCTGCACCATATGTGTCGGTGGTAAATCATGGCATTAATGACCCCCACGTAGCCTCATTATGTTTAATAGTTGAGGCTTTGAAGGTAATTATATATCTTCCTATCTATCTTTCTATCTGTCTGACTATCTATCTATCTATCTATCTATCTATCTATCTATCTATCTATCTATCTATCTATCTATCTATCTATCTATCTATCTATCTATCTATCTATCTATCCATCTATCTCTATCTATCTATTTGAATGTCTGTCTATCTATCTATCTGGATACTGTTGATGGGGATGACCTACCAGGAATGAGTTGTAGTGGTCCTGTCTCTGGCACAGAGGTTGAACCCTCAACTAGAAAGGGGAGGAGGGAAGAGAAGAGAGCGATAGTTTTAGGGGATTCTATAGTTAGGGGGGCAGATAGGAGATTTTGTGGGGCAGATCGGGAGTCTCGGATGGCATGTTGCCTCCCTGGTGCCAGGGTCCGGGACAACTCAGATCGGGTGCAGGCTATTCTTGAGAACGAGGGCATGAACCCAGATGTAGTGGTCCATGTAGGGACCAACGATGTAGGTAAGGTGAGTGAGGGGGTCCAGCTTAGAGAATTCAGGGAGTTAGGAGTGAAGCTGAAAGGCAGGACCTCCAGGGTATCAATCTCGGGATTGCTACCTGTGCCACGTGCGAGTGAGGCGAAGAATAGAATGATTATGCACATTAATACGAGGCTGAGAACATGGAGCAGGAAGGAAGGGTTCAGGTTTTTGGATAATTGGTCTTTGTTCCAGGGACATTGGGATCTGTTTCGAAGGGACGGTCTAAATCTGAACCGGGGGGGGGGGGGGGTACTAAAATTCTTGCAGGAGTGTTTGCCAGTGCTGCTCGGGGGGGGTTTAAACTAGATGTGCAGGGGGCAGTGATCCAGATCCAGAGGGTTGGTCAGAAGGAGGATGGGGCTAAATGTGTTGAAGGTTTGGGTGATCTTGAGAAGGTCATCAAAATTCAGGGTGCAATTAGCCCGATGGAAGTTCAAGGAGCTGGGTTAGGTACAGTAGGCAGTGTTTTAAGCAAAGAGAGGAGGAATTTGCAAAGAATTCTATACTTGAATGCGCGTAGTGTCAGAAATAAGACAGATGAGCTTGAAGCTCAGATGAAAATGGGGAACTACGATATTGTTGGGATAACGGAGACATGGCTGCAAGGGGATCAGGCCTGGGAATTGAGTGTACCAGGGTATAAGTGCTATCGTAGAGACAGAAATATGGGAAGAGGGGGTGGGGTGGCCCTGTTGGTGAGGAGTGAGATTCAGTCCTTAGCAAGAGGTGACTTGGGAACAGGGGAAGTAGTCTGTGTGGATTGAGCTGAGGAACAGTAAAGGTAAAAATACCCTAATGGGCGTTGTGTACAGGCCCCCAAACAGTAGCGTGGATATTGGGTACAAGTTGTTTCGGGAGTTAGCATTGGCATGTGCTGAAGGTAATGCAGTCGTTATGGGAGATTTCAACATGCAGGTGAACTGGGAGAATCAGGTAGGTGCTGGACCCCAGGATAGGGAGTTTGTGGAGTGTCTAAGGGATGTATTTTTGGAACAGCTTGTGCTTGAGCCAACCAGGAATGAGGCTATTTTGGGCTTGGTGATGTGTAATGAACAGGAATTGATAAGTGACCTTTAAGTAAAGGAGCCATTAGGAAGTAGTGATCATAACATGATAAGATTTTATCTACAATTTGACAGGGATAAGGGCAGATCAGAGGTGTCAGTGTTGCAATTAAATAAAGGAGACTACGGAGCCATGAGGGAAGAGCTGGCCAAAGGTAAATGGACGGATGCCCTGGCAGGAAAGACAGTGGATCAGCAGTGGCAGATATTCTTGGGCATAATACAAAAGATGCAAAAGCAGTTCATTCCAATGAGAAGGAAGGATTCAAAGAGGGGGAAGGGGCCACAGTGGTTGACAAAGGAAGTCAGAGATTGTATAGCATTAAAGAAAAAGAAGTATGACAGGCTGAGATAAGTGGGAATACAGATGACTGGGAAAGTTTTAAGGAACAGCAGATCTTAACTAAAAAAGCAATACAGAGAGAAAAAAAAATCAGGTATGAGCTCAGTCTAGCCAGGAATATAAAAGGGGATAGCAAAAGCTTTTTTAGCTATGTGAAGAGAAAGAAGATAGTTCAGAACAATGTTGGCCCCTTGAAGAATGAATTGGGAGAAATTGTTATGGGAAACAGGGAAATGGCAACATAATTTAATGCGTACTTTAGATCTGTCTTCACCAGGGAGGACACAAGCAATCTCCCAGATGTATGGTTGGGCCAGGGTCATAAGATATCAGAGGAATTGAGACAGATTGACATTAGGAAAGAAACTGTGATGAGTAGACTGGTAGGACTGAAAGCTAATAAATCCCCGGGTCCAGATGGTCTGCATCCGAGGGTTCTAAAAGAGGTGGTTCAGGAAATTGCGGATGCATTGGTAATCATTTTCCAATGTTCCTTAGATTCAGGATCAGTTACTGAAGATTAGAGAATGGCTAATGTTATCCCACTTTTCAAGAAGGGAGGGAAGGAGAAAACGGAGAACTATCGCCCTGTTAGCCTAACGTCAGTCGTGGGGAAGATGCTTCAGTCCATTATTAAGGACGAAATAGTGGCACATCTTGATGGCAGAAATAGGATTAGGCCGGGCCAGCATGGATTTACCAAGTGCAAATCATGCTTGGCTAATCTGTTGGAGTTTTTTGAGGGTATAACAAGGATGTTAGACGAGGGTAAGCCAGTGGATGTTGTGTACCTAGATTTTCAGAAGGCATTCGATAAGATGCCACATAGGAGATTGGTGAGTAATATCAGAGCTCATGGCATTGGCGGCAGGGTTTCAACATGGATAGAAAACTGGTTGGCAGATAGAAAGCAAAGGGTAGCAGTGAATGGGTGTTTCTCGGACTGGCTTGAGTGACTAGTGGGGTACCACAGGGCTCTGTATTGCAAACACAGCTCTTTACAATTTATGTCAACGATTTAGATGAGGAAATTGAAAACTATATCAGCAAGTTTGCTGACGATACTAAACTGGGTGGCGGTGGAGTCCTAGTTCACCAATCAATGAAGGTGAATGAGCAAGTGCAACAGGCAGTGAAGAGGGCAAATGGAATGTTGGCCTTTGTTACAAGGGGAATTGAGTACAAGAGCAAGGATGTCCTTTTGCATTTGTACAAGGCCCTGGTGAGAACACACCTGGAATATTGTGTACAGTTTTGGTCTCCAGGTTTAAGGAAGGACATTCTGGCAATTGAGGAAGTGCAGCGTAGATTCACTAGGTTGATTCCTGGGATGGCAGGGCTGTCTTACGCAGAGAGATTGGAGAGATTGGGCTTGTCCACGCTGGAATTGAGGAGATTGAGAGGGGATGTGATTGAAACGTTTAAGATAATTAAAGGATTTGATAGGATTGAGGCAGGAAATATGTTCCAGATGTTGGGAGAGTCCAGTACCAGGGGGCATGGATTGAGAATAAGAGGTCAGTTATTTAAAACAGAGTTGAGGAAGAGCTTCTTCTCCCAGAGAGTTGTGGAGGTGTGGAATGCACTGCCTCGGAAGACGGTGGAGGCCAATTCTCTGGATGCTTTCGAGAAGGACCTAGATAGATATCTGATGGATAGGTGAATCAAGGGATATGGGGACAAGACAGGGACTGGGTATTGATAGGGAATGATCTGCCATGATCTCAGAATGGCGGTGCAGACTCGAGGGGCCGAATGGTCTACTTCTGCCCCTATTGTCTATTGTCTATTGTCTATTGTCTACCTATCTATCTATCTCCCTGTCTATTCCAGCGAAGCTGTCTGCTCCAACAAACTTCGAGAAAGCCTGATTAATCCTACCAGGTCGCAACTGGACTGTGGAACATAAAGACCAGAAATTCTGTTCACCTCAGCGCCGGAAGCATGTGTATGCTTCACTGAGAGTGCAGATGAAATTTGCCGGAATACTGCCCGGATTGGAAACCACTCCCTACAGGGAGAGATTGTGGGAGCTGAGACTTGCTTCTCTTGGAATAAAGGTACAAGAGAGGTCACATGATGGAAGTGTTTGAGAGGCGAAGAGGCATAGACAACGCCGCCATGCACTCAGCCAGTGTTGCTGAAGCTGTCCCGGTTTGAGAGACCAGCCATGCATTTAGCGCGTCGATTCAGGACAGTTACGAAGGAGAAGCTGAGTAAAATTTCTCATCTTTACTCACGAGGAAGAGACGAAACACTTACCGGGGACAGCTACAATGGCGAGGACAGGGTAGTAAACCAGTTTGAAGGACTCAAGCGCATAATAAAGTTCATAGTCCAACGGCAACAGCAACTTCATGATTTTTAACCAGTTACTGATACATCGAGGAAATATTATTTACAGATGCCGCAGTATTCCGTAATGCATTTTGCGGATCCATTATTGCAATACTCCAGATTCCTGTTTCCGATGCAGCCTCTGTCCCCTCTCTCTATCTGAAACCCGCTGGCCTCTGATAGCGTAGACTGGCGGCTCAACTGAAACTGACATTGTGAGAGAGACATATTAATAGAACAAGTAACCAGAAGCCACACCTCCGCGGTGACGGCGACAGACCCCAGGGACACTCCCTTCATTAAGTTCTTCGAAATAACAAGTGCAGTTAACCCTTTCTTTGTAAACTGTCAGAGAAGCAGTACAAACGCAGATTGAAAGTGTGTCTAATAATCCGAGCAGTCGTGTCTTTCCACGGATGTGTGTCGTGTCTGGAAATGGACACTAAACTGAGAAACCTATTAACACACAGTCAGACACTGAAATACAACAGGTCTGGAAAAGGGAGTGAACGCAGCAAATATTAAATAAAATCAGCAGAATATTAACATAAACAGATTTTAAAAAGTATTTCTTAAATACCGTACTTAAAAAATACAGTTGCATAGGTGTATTGAAAATAATATAAAATTAGATAATTTTAAATAATGATTTTCAGGGAAAGCATCTTCGAACCAGCGGCCAAACTGGACATCGGGTGATTTGGGAAGGGAGAATTTCAGTCCGCACGGGTATAAAAAGCGACAGCGCGCCCTTGCAGTGAAAAATGCTTTGACCAGCGTCCAGGCGTAGTTCGCGGTTGATCTGCAAGAGGAAGGCAGTGTCAAATGCAGCAGCCATCTTCTGAATGGACCGTCAAGCTGGTGATCTTCGGGCTTCCTCTCGCCGAGGCTTCAGCTCAGGGACGCTACAGTCAAAGTAGGCAAAGGAAAGTACTTAATTAAGATTGTTTTTCTTCCCTTCTTTAAATCTGATCAGTTACGATAACAGAGATGCCAAGCGGGATAGTTACGTGCTCCTCTTGCGGGATCTGGGAAGGCTTGGAGACCTCCAGTAGCGCTGACGATCACAGCTGCGAAAGCTGCGTTCAGGCTGCAGCTTCTAACAATCTGCGTTAAGGAGAATGAGCTTGAAGTGGACGTCATCTTTCGGGAGGCTCAGTGATAGACAGGAAATATAGAGAAGAAGTTACACCCAGGGCCCTGGTGTCCAGCGATCAGTTGGCCTCAGTGGCTCAGAAAGGAAGTGGGCGTTGAGCGGTGTGGTGTCTGAGTGTATGTGGGGTGGGCGGGGAGCGGCATTATGAAAGTCACATTGTGGTGATACGATATTCGTTCGTGGTGCGGACAGCTGGTTTTGTCGCGACAACATCAGGGATGTCTCAGGTTGAGTCCTCAGCATAGTTAACTGGGAGAGTGAACAGCCAGGAAAAGTGGCCCATTGAGTTACCAGTGACATGAGCAGGATGATGGAAGAGGCACTGCAATGCCAATTCCGGGAGTAGAGCTAAGTTAAAAGGCAGGACTTTCTGGATTTCCAACCCGTGCCCCGTGCTTGTGAGGCCGGAACCAGGAAGACTATACCGAACAAAAGGTTGCTAAAGATTTGCTTTTACATCCCAGCCGTCTGGAAATGGGTGCAAACATTGCATTTCGCTTGCTCAACTTTCTGTTTATCTTCCTGAAGGGAATCGTCCCAAAATGTTCTGAAGCTCTGCTTTTTTTCAATTTCTCACCATTGTTTAAAAAGTCCAGGCCTGTACAGAGAGTATGCAGTTTACTATAGGCCGAACGAGTTATAAAAACAAATTATTTAATGGATATAATCATTTGGACCACACATAACAGTTAGAAATCAATATCTGACAAAAACGGCTGAAATGCGCTGAAATAAAAGAGGAAAGTCAAAGACGGTGGAACATCGACAGGGTAAATAAGTCCAGAAAGGAAGTTTTACCAGCTGCTGAGAAACAGAAAAGACACAAAACCTTACTGTGAATACAAGAGCCAGATTCCTACACATTACATGAGGACCGATTACAGACAGGGCGATTCATAATAACCGTCCGGATAAAATAACACAGTTTAGACAAAGAACAACAATTATTCAACAGATGCAGCCATTGGGAACTCAGATAACAGACAGAAATCGATGTTTGTAAAAAGCACCACCATATGCTGAATGAAAAGAGGAACGTTAAAGAGAATGAAACATGAACATGGTTAATATTGACCCTAAAGTAATATTTGTAACAAGTATCATCACAGTCATGACAAAACCGCATTGAAATATTTGCCCTACAGATAAAATCTTTATGTAATTTTCAAGAAATCTGCAACACTAAACACCTTTAAATATGTCGAAAGCTCCGAACTATTGAGAAACGGGCGAGTTTGGTTCAGGTTTTATCAGCGGGGCGGTGACTGTTGTTATCCACTCCCGGTCAAACACCTGATGTCAGCAATGTCACAAATGCTCCTAAACCTCAATTAGGAATCCTAATCCCTGAATCAAGTCACTGGTACAAGGGAAGAAAATCACACCAAAGTCCAGCTGCGCCGTTGTCAAGAAAGGTTGCTTTACTTCTTTAGTTCCTGACAAGGACAAGGAAATTCACTCGGAGCCTCCTGAGTCTCACCAATATTGAAAGCTTCCTGTGCTTTCCCAATTAGCGGCTAATAATTGACTTGGCTGTTTACCATGTTGTAGATACTTTGTCTGACTCACTGGCAATCGGTTCTCTCGTCTCTCTCTCTCTCTCTCTCTCTCTCTCTCTCTCTCTCTCTCTCTCTCTCTCTCTCTCTCTCTCTCTCTCTCTCTCTCTCTGTCTCTCTCTCTCTCGCTGTATTTTGCAGGCCACCCAGCCAGAATAGACGTTTTTAAAGATATTGAGGTGGCAGAAAGTAAACGATAACGTTACATGAATTATAACATTATACTATCTGGAGTATTGGCTGGTCGTCAGAAAACTGAGAGTGGAAATAATGGGATCCAACTCTGGATGCCTGCCGGTTAACAGCGGAGTTCCACAGGGCTCATCGTTGGAACAGTTGCTTTTTAAGTTGTATATCTGTCAGTGATTTTGGAAACTGAATTCATGGATCTGTGGCTAAAATTGACGATGATAGAATGATAGTTGGAGGATCGTGCCGTGTTGAGGAAACACTCAGACTGCAGAGAGACTGAGATAGTTTAGGGAAGAAGTGACAAGTCGAATACAATGTTGGAAAGTGTATGGCCATGCCCTTTGGCAGAAGCAATAAACGGGCAGACCATTACTTATGTGATGTAATGCTGCGGCTCTATAAGGCACTCATGAGACCATACTTGGAGTACTGTCTGCAGTTTTGGACTCCTTATTTCAGACAGGATGCAATGACATTGGAGAGGATTCAGCGAAGATTCGCAAGAATGATTCCAGGAATGAAAGGGTTACTGCATGAGGAAATGTTGGCTGCTCATGAGCTGCATTCCCTGGAGTTCAAGAAAATGAGGGGGGTTCGCATAGAAATATTCTAAATGTTAAAAGGCCAGAACATTATGGGGCAGGGGATTGAAGATCAAGAGGGCAAGATTAAAGGATGTCCATTTAGAACAGAAATGCGGTGAAATCTCGTTAGGCAGACAGTGGTAAATCTGTGGAATTTGTTATCCCAAGCGGTTGTGAAGAGACCCAATGACTATTGGGTGCATTTATAACCATATAATCATATAACAATTACAGCACGGAAACAGGCCATCTCAGCCCTGGTCCGAGATTTAAGGCAGAAATAGACAGGTTCTTGATTAGCCAGGGCGTCGAAGATGAAGGAGTGAAGGCAGTCAGTAGGAACCCGGCCGAATGGCCTAATTCTGTTCCTATAACCTATGGACCTATGGTCATATAACCACGTCATGATATAGATTCCATTGTCAGGAGAAAAGTCAGAAGATTCTGTGAGCCTGATAGCGATACCCGCATGGCGTACTGCCTCCAATTTGCCAGGGTACGGGATGTCTCGTAACTGGTCCAGAATACTCTGAAGGGAGGAAACTCAGCAGTGAATGCTGTATAAACACGTCGTGCCTTGTCTTTTTTTTTTATAATTTGCAACATCGCTGGCCATATCTCCATAGGCCACTATGAAATCAGAGGAAAAGATTCAAAATGTTGAAAATATTTCTCTACCTCTGTTTCACGAAATGGAGGAACTAATTTAAATTCCTGACTAACAAAAAACGTTTTTTCTAGAAACTGAGGATTGATGACAATAGCTTAATTCGGCCATCGGATGTTCAAATTCCCTCTTTATATCCTCAGTTACTCACTGACATAATTCCAAGTTAGCTTCCAATTGTTTCTGTTTTAACTCAGCTTCTATTCCAAGCTTTTCTAAAGCTACCTGTTCCAGGTGTAACTGGCTCGCTGCTTTACTTACAGGGAGACTACCGAACACAGCTGCATTATAAACAACCTAATCTATATAGACTCCGCGATTTTCCTCTGAATTACAGGCTTTGTTGTGGTCATCGAAATACCCTTAAGTTCCAAACTGCTTGCAATCAGAGACACTTCACTATTTCGCCTTCGCTAATAACTATGGTCATGCGAGAGAGTCGTCAATATTCATTGCTGCTGAATACCACTCTCAAACCAATCAAACAAAAGAATCGGATATATCCCTTTTCCAAAATTGACTGCAAAGTGAACAAGCATTTTAGCACAAAATCTGAGGAAATCCCGAGAGCCCCCAATTGTTACGGTACAGCAGCATAGGATATCGAACTGAGACAGGTTTTTACAAACCAAGAAACATTGATTTAAACTCAGCTCAACAACAATCGAAAAGTAAACAAACGACTACCTTAACCGGAAGTTAACTGTTATACGGCAACTCGAACAGTTCTTAAAGCGATAAATGCGATAAATATCTGAAAGCGATAAATGCGAGCTGAGTCTGAAAAAGATACATGTAAAAGTCAAGTTGCTTTAGACAGTCAATGAGGAGAGACTTCCCTGAAGTAACGAATTCATCGACGACGTTGTGTTACTGTTGATCCCAGTCGAAATTTGACTTGCCCGAAAGATTTACGAGGAAGTAAATTAAAATGGCTTAAAAGAACTGACCTTTTACCTTGGCGAATGACACTGACGCAATCCTTTCTGCTCTTATCGCAGCGATTATCTCGGGTGTAGATTACTATCTCATTGAACGAGGAATCAATAAGGACAACTCTGTATTAACGCCGACGACCCCAGGTTTACACGGTACTCACACTAGCGGGTAATTACATCACCCCACCATAACAAGACCATAACACCATGCTTACCAGATACCCATTTAAATCTTGTCATAAGACTGTCACAACGCACCCACGGGGTATGCAACAGGATTAAAGCATACTCGTCAGCTAATTCAGCAGACTCCTGCAACACAGCAGTGTCCCTCGCACTTATCACTTTAATAACTGTTAGAGTTGCCGATAATCGTTTATTTACTTTTCACTTGTTGTTGAGCTGAGATTAAGGAAATGTTTCACTGTTTATATATAAAAAAACGTCTCGGTTCTATACCAACTGTTGCAATAGTTTGACATCATTTATTTCAACAGGGATATTATTTTTAAATTCCTCCATTAAAATCAAATCTTTCAATTTATTACAGACCCATTTACATTTTTAGTGGAATACCATTTCTCAACACACACCGCTCTCCCGTAGGCAATTTCCACGAAAGTTTTTTTTTCCACGGATTTGTTCAAATCTCTGAATCTTTCTCTTTATGCTTCCTGAACCAATTAAATGATTTCTATATATGCTGCCTCACAATATAATTATCAAATGCTTGCTCAGCAGTTAAAGCCGTATAAACACGTTGTGTCTTGCCTGTTTTACACTTTGTAACTTGACTGGCCACTTCTCTTTTGGCCACTCTGAAATCAGAGCCTCAGTTTCAAAATGTTGAAAATACTTCTCTGCTGCTGTTTCAAGAAATGCAGGGTCCACTTTAATTTCCTGACTAACAATAAACGTTTTTCTACAACCAGAGAACCGATCACCAGACCTTAATTCCGCCAACGCGTTCAAATTTACTCTTTTTATGTTCAGCTTCCAACCGACGTAGCTCCGAGTTCGCTTCCAGTTGTTTCTGTTTTAACTCAGCTTCTATCAAAAGATTTTCTAACACTACCTTTTCCAGGTGTAACTGGATCGCTGCTTGACTTACAGGGAACCTATCTAACACAGATGCCACAAAAACACCGTAATCTATATCGTGCTCAACGATTTTCCTCTGAATTACAGGCTTTGTCGCAACCGTCGGAATACCCTTAAGTTCCAACCTGCCAGCAATCTCAGATAGATAACACTTTTTCGCCTTCGCTAAAAAATCTGGTGAGTCGAGAAAGTGGTCAGTATTCCTTCTTTCCGAATACCATTCATACACCAGTCACACAAAAGAATCGGGCATTTACAGTTGCCAAAACAGGCTGCTAAGTAAATAAGCGTTTAAACACAAACGCGAGATATATCCCGGGAGCCCCCAGTTGTTACATTATAGCAACAATGGGTATACAACCTAGACATGTGGTTTTTTTTATAAACAACGAAAAATTTCCTTACAGTCAGCTCAACATCAAGTGAAAAGTAAACAAACGATTAACTAAGCGGAAGTTAACGTCTGTACGGCAACTCTAACAGTTATTAAAGTGATAAATGCGAACACAGTCTTAAAGCCATAAATGCGAACGCAATCTTAAAACGATAAATGTAATCGTCCAAGAGATTTAGGTAGTCAATTAGGAGACACTTTCCTGAAGTAACTGATGATTCCAGCTGTAATTTGCCTTGCCCGAATGATTTACGACGAAGGAAATTAAAACGGCTTCAAGTACCTGACTTCTTCCTTGGCGAATGAAACTTCCCGAATCCATTCTGTTCTTATAGCAGGGATTATTTCGGACGCAGGTTACAATCTCATTGAACGAAGAATCAGTAAGGTCATCTTTGTATTACCGCCGACGACACCAACTTTACACGATCCTCCCGGTTTTCCGCAATTCGGTAAATTCTTCACTCTCCGACTAATCTAAACATGGCAGCATTGTAGCCGTCGAAATACCCTTAAGTTTGAACCTGCTGGCACTCTCAGATGCACCACTATTTTTTGCCATCGCTAAAAACTCTGGTGATGCGAGAAAGTCGTCAATATTCATTGTTGCCGAATACCACCCACAAACTATTAAATTAAACGAATCGGTTATTTCCCTTTGCCAAAACAGACTGCTAAGTAAACAAGCGTTTAAGCACAAAAACGGACATATCACAAGAGCCCACAATTATTACCCTATATCAATAATGGATATAGAACCTAGATAGATTTATTTAAACTGAGCTCAGCAACAATCGAAAAGTAATCAACCGAATAACTTAACTGGAAGTTAAATGCTGTACGGCAACTCGAACAGTTCTAAAAACGATAAATGCGAATGCAGTTTTAAAGACATGAATGCGACCATAATTTAAAAAACAATAAATATAAAAGTCCAAGTGATTTAGGCAGTTAATTAGGAGAGTCTCTCCTGAAGTAACGAATTTCTCAACGTCGACGTTATTCTTGTTCCTGGCAAAAAATTCCTTGCCCTAAGGATTTACGATGAAGGAAATTAAAACGGCTTGAAGTAACTTTCATTTTTTCTTGCTGAATGACACTGCACCAATCCTTTCTGCTCTAATAGTAGTGATTATCTCGGATGTAGGTTACTATCTCATTGAACGAGGAATCAATAAGGTCAACTCTGTACTACCATCCGTGACACCAACTTAACACGATCCTTCGGGTTTTCTGTAATTGGGCAAAAATTTCACTGTCCGACTGCACTAAAACTAGCAGCGTTGCGACTTAACAACCGGTAATAACCTTTTAAACTTAAGATGGAGTGTAAAGTTCCACTTTAAAACAGAACTGCATTTTGAGACGAATACGCAGCATAACCAAGTAAATAACGTATTAAACAAAGAACTGACCTGCGTCACAACACGTCTTTCCCGTTTTATAACTGTTTAAACAGGCCATCGCATGACCTCTACCGCGAAAATTACATCATGTGACCCCACACTGGCGTGTAATTACATCACCCCACCATCAGAAAACCATAATATCATGTTCACGAGATACCCAATTAAATCTTGTCATAAGAGAGTTACAATACACCCACGGGGCATGTAACAGGATTAAAGTATACTCGTCAGCTAATTTAGAAAGGCAGCAGCATCCCTCTCATTAAAGTATTATTTCAACTGGGATTTACGCTACCTATTCCAGGTGTAACTGGACTGCTGTTTGACTTATAGTGAGCCTATCTAACACAGTGGCATCAAAACATGCTAATCTAAATAGTGCTCCGCGATTTTCCTCTGAATTACAGGCTTTGTTGTAAATGTCGAAATACCCGTAAGTTCCAACCTGCTGGCAATCTCAGGAACATCATACTTTTTCGCCTTCGCTAATAACTCTGGTAATGAGAGACATTCGTCAATATTCATTGTTGCCAAATACCATCCTCAAACGAATCAAACAAAAAATCGTGTATTTCCCTTGTCCAAAAGAGACTGCTAAGTAAACAAGCATTTAAACATAAAACAGACCATATCCATGAGACCCCAGTTGTTACGGTACGGCAGCAATGAATATAGAACTAAGACAGGTTTTTGAATAAACAAAGAATCATTTATTTAAACAACAATTGAAAATAAGCAAAGGACGAACGTAACCGGAAGTTAACTGTTATACGGCAACACGAACAGTTCTTAAAGCAATAAATGCAAACACTGTCTTAATGGGATAAAAGTAAAAGTCCAAGTGATCTACTCAGTCATTTAGGAGTGACTTCGCTGAAGTAAAGAAATATCGACGTAATTTTACTGATGATCCAACAAGAAATATTCATTGCCCGAAGGAATTACGACGAAGGAAATTAAACGTGCTGAAAGGAACTGAAAATTTTCCTTGGCTATTTACATATTTACAGAAAACCCATCTCTCAAAACACACATCTTTATCGTAGGCAATTCCACGTAAGTTCTACGAGTGTATTCAAATTTCGCCTTCGTTAATAACTCTGGTGATGAGAGAAAGTACTCAATATTCATTGTTGCCAATTACAACCCACAAACCAAACAAATAGAGGAGAGGAATCAAAGGGAAGAATCAGATATTTTAATTTTCCAAAACAGACTTCGACGTAAAGAAGCATTGAAGCACAAATACAGAACCTATCCCGAGAGCCCCCATTTGCTACGGTACGGCATCAATGAATACAGAACTGAGACATGCTTTCATAAAGAAAGAAACGTTTATTTAAACTCAGCTCAAAAACTATTAAAGTAAACAAACGACTAACTTACCCGGAAGGTAACTGCTATACGGCAACTCGCCGTATTGAAATTTTGAAAGTGATAATTGTGAACGTGGTCTTAACGCGATAAAAACGAACACAGTCTTAAAACGATAAATGTAAAATTCCAGGTAATTTAGATAGTAAATTAAGAGAGACTTTCCGGCAGTAACGAATTCCACGACGACCTGGTTACTGCTGTTCCCAGCGGAAATATGCCTTATCCGAAGGATTAACGATGAAGGAAATTAAAACGGCTTAAAGGAATGACCGTTTTCCTTGGCGAATTACACTGCCCACATCATTTCTGCTCTTTTAGCAGGGATTATCTCGAATGCAGGTTACTATCTCTTTGAACGAGGAATCAATATGTTCAACTTTGGATGACCGCCGACGATACCAAATTTAATCGAACAGTTCTGAAAGTGATAAATGCAAACACAGTTTTAAAGTGCTAAATGTAAAAGTCCAAGTAATCTGGACAGTCAATTAGGAGAGACTTTGATGAAGTTACGAGTTCCTCGACGACGTGTCGTTTACTGCTGATCGCATCCGAAATATGCCTTGCACGAAGGATTTAAGATGAAAGAAATTTAAACGGCTGGAAAAAACCGACCTTTTTCCTTGGCGAAAGACAATATCTCAATCCTTTCTGCCCTTATAGCAGGGCCTATCTGGAATGCAGGTTACTCTCACTTTGAACGAGGAATCAATAGGTTCCACCCTGTATTACCGCCGACGACACCAACTTAAATCGATCAATCGGATTTACCGTAAATGGGCGAATTCTTCACTCTCCGGCTGGACTAATTCTGACAGCGTTGTGGCGAAACTGCCAACAATAGTCTTTGAAACTTCAGGTAGAATGGAATACACCACTTTCGAACAGAACTGCATCATGTGACGATACGCAGCATAACGCAGTAACTGAACAATGAAACAACCAACTGACCTTCGTCACAGCAAGGCTCTTTCGTTTTATACCTGTTGGAAGACACATCACATGGACACTACCGGGAAAATTAAATCACGTGACCTCACAATGGCGGGGAATTACATCAATCCACTATCACGAGACCATGACATCATTCACACCAGATACCCAATTACATCATTGTAAGAAGACAGTTATAAGACACCGACTGGGTATGTAACAGGATTAAAACATACTCATCAGCTAGTTTATCAGACTCCTGCAAGCTAGCAGTGTCCCTCTCATTTAAGTATTTCCTATCCTCAAAAGGGATGTTCCTTTTAAATTCCTCCATTAAAATCAACTTATTATAGTCCCGATTTACATTCTCAGAAGACACTGCAAATTCCATGTACGTTTTTTTTTTCCCCCACGGATTTCTTCTAATTTCGGAATCTTTATCTGTATGCCTCCGGATCCTGTTCTTTGGTTTCAGTATATACTGCTTCACAATATCAGAATCAAGTGTTTGCACATCTGCTAAAGCTGTATAAACATTGTGTCTTGCCTTTAATTACGCGGTGAAACATCACTGAGCATTTCTCCTTCGGCCACTCTGAAATCCAAGCAACAGTTTCAATATGTTGATAATATTTCTCTGCTCTGTTTCACAAAATGGAGCATCTAATTTAATTTCGTGACCAACAACAAACGTTTCTTTATAACCCGAGGACTGACCATACACGTTGATTCCACAAAAGCATGTTCAAATTCCCTGTTTTTTTTTAAATTTTCTGTCATAAGATGGCATTGGGAATGGACACATACACATACAGGACACATACACTGAAGTGCTAGGAACAGGAGCGGACAAAACTAATGGACCGGACAGGTCGCAGACTAGGCTATGGAAGCAGGAAGCGGACGAGGGACTGGGAACAATGAGCCTGGGGTGGACTCAGAGCACGAGACTGGTCACGGATCCAGAACCTGGGACTTGACTCGTGCTCGGACATCGATCATCAAGAGGCCTGGGCTCTAGGAGCTCGAGGCTTCAGGCTTGTGTTCTTGAAACTCCAGTTTTGAGTTTTGGGTTCTTGGAGCTCGAGGTTTGAGGCTTGGGTTCTTGGAGCTCGAGGCTTGCGCCTTGGGTTCTTGGAGCTCGAGGCTTGAGGCTTGGGAGTTGGAGGCTTGCGCCTTGGGTTCTTGGAGATGGAGGCTTGCGCCTTGGGTTCTTGGAGCTCGAGGCGTGAGGCTTGGGTTCTTGGAGATGGAGGCTTGCGGCTTGGGTTCTTGGAGATGGAGGCTTGCGCCTTGGGTTCTTGGAGCTCGAGGCTTGAGTCTTGGGTTCTTGGAGCTCGAGGCTTGAGTCTTGGGTTCTTGGAGATGGAGGCTTGCGCCTTCGGTTCTTGGAGCTCGAGGCTTGAGGCTTGGGTTCTTGGAGCTCGAGGCTTGAGACTTTGGTTCTTGGAGCTCGAGGCTTGCGCCTTGGGTTCTTGGAGATGGAGGCTTGCGCCTTGGTTTCTTGGAGCTCGAGGCTTGCGCCTTGTGTTCTTGGAGATGGAGGCTTGCGCCTTGGGTTCTTGGTGATGGAGGCTTGCGCCTTGGGTTCTTGGAGCTCGAGGCTTGCGCCTTGGGTTCTTAGAGATGGAGGCTTGCGCCTTGGGTTCTTGGAGATGGAGGCTTGGGTTCTTGGAGATGGCTTGAGGCTTGGGTTCTTGGAGCTCGAGGCTTGAGGCTTGGGTTCTTGGAGATAGAGGCTTGAGGCTTGGGTTCTTGGAGATGGAGGCTTGCGCCTTGGGTTCTTGGAGCTCGAGGCTTGAGTCTTGGGTTCTTAGAGATGGAGGCCTGCGCCTTGGGTTCTTGGAGATGGAGGCTTGCGCCTTGGGTTCTTGGAGCTCGAGGCTTGAGGCTTGGGTTCTTGGAGATGGAGGCTTGAGGCTTGGGTTCTTGGAGATGGAGGCTTGCGCCCTGGGTTCTTGGAGCTCGAGGCTTGAGTCTTGGGTTCTTGGAGCTCGAGGCTTGAGTCTTGGGTTCTTGGAGATGGAGGCTTGCGCCTTGGGTTCTTGGAGCTCGAGGCTTGAGGCTTGGGTTCTTGGAGCTCGAGGCTTGAGACTTTGGTTCTTGAAGCTCGAGGCTTGCGCCTTGGGTTCTTGGAGATGGAGGCTTGCGCCTTGGGTTCTTGGAGCTCGAGGCTTGCGCCTTGGGTTCTTAGAGATGGAGGCTTGCGCCTTGGTTTCTTGGAGATGGAGGCTTGGGTTCTTGGAGCTCGAGGCTTGAGGCTTGGGTTCTTGGAGCTCGAGGCGTGCCTTGGGTTCTTGGAGATGGAGGCTTGCGCCTTGGGTTCTTGGAGATGGAGGCTTGGGTTCTTGGAGCTCGAGGCTTGAGGCTTGGGTTCTTGGAGCTCGAGGCTTGAGGCCTGGGTTCTTGGACACGACTCCTGGGCAGGATGAGGGACTCCTGGACAGGACGCGATACTGTACCCGACGGAGGCAAGGAACAGTAAGGGACAGAACCAACCGCAGTGTAACGGCAAACGTCCTAGCTTACCCGAAAGAGTCGAGGGACAGGAACGGACAGAATCAACCGCAGGACGAGGGCAAACGGCCTGCCTAAACGACGGAGGCGAGGCACAGGAAGGGAGATCTGTCGGGGCTGGTTCCAAGACTCGCGCCTGTTGGTAACATCGGCGGGCTACGGAACATCCAAATCCATTACTCACTGAATGTCCTGGCCTTCCACTGGTGGGTTGCTCCAAGTGGAGACTGACGAGACGACCCCACAACGACACTCAATCCCAGTTCCACTTATATTCCCAGCTCCCATGATGAGCATCAGGTTCTTATGTTTAAGTCCAACCAAAACCAGTGTCAGCCGGAGGACCCGGATTCCAGTGTGAACCAGACCAGACCGTGAACCGGAATGCAGGTTTCGGACTGGATAATGACATTTTCTGCTACTGACCGTCTTAGTTCCAAGTTGCCCTCCAACTGCTTTTGTTGTAACTCAGCTTCTATTCTAAGCTTTTCTAACGCTACCTGTTGCAGGTGTAACTGGATCACTGCTTTATTATAGGGAACCTAACTAACACAGCTGCATCAAAACACCCTAATCCAAATAGTGTTCTGCGATTCTCCTCTGCATTACAGGCTTTGTTGTAGCCATCGAAATACCCTTCATTTCCAACCTGCTAGCAATCTCAGTTTCATCACACTTTTTCGCCTTCGTTAATAACGCTGGTGATGCGAGAAAGTTGTCAACATTCATTGTTGCCGAATACCACCCACAAAACAATCAAACAAAATAATCGGGTTTTTCCCTTTTCCAAAACAGTCTGCTAAGTAAACAAGCATTTAAGCACAAAAGCGGTATATATCCCGAGAGCCCCTAATTGTTTCGGGACGGCAACAATGAATATAGAACCGAGACAGATTTTTTTAATAAAAAAAAGAAACATTTATTTAAACTCAGCTCAACAACAATGGAAAAGTAAACAGACGACTAACATAACCGGAAGTTACCTGCTCTACGGCAACTCTATCAGTTCATGAAGTAATAAATATGAACACAGTCTTAAAAAGATAAATGTAACAGTCCTTGTGATTCAGACTGTCGACTTGGTGAGACTTTCCTGAAGTGACGAATTCCTCAACGACGTTTCGTTACTGCTGGTCGCAGACGAAACCTGCCTTGCCCAAAGGATTTACGACGAAGGAAATTTATACGGCGTAAGGGAAATGACCTTTCTCCTTGGTGAATGATACTGCCTCAATCTTTTCTGCACTTATAGCAGAGGTTTCCTCGGATGCACGTTCCTATCTCTTTGAACGCGGAATCAATAAGATCAACCCTCTATTACGGCAACAACAAGAATTTTACACTATCCTTCGGGGTTTCCGTAATTCGGTAAATTCTTCACTCTCGGACTGGACTACATCTGGTAGTGTTGTGTCTGAAATTCAGGCAATAAACCTTTGAAACTTAAGATACAAAGTAAATCTCCATCATGTGACTTCACACTGGCGGGGAATTACATCACGCCACCATCACAAGACCATTACATCATGCACAACAGCTACTCATTTACATCATGGTCACAAGACGGTCACAAGGCACCCAAGGGATATGTAACAAGATTAAAGCATTCTCACAAGCTAATTTAGCGGTCTCCTGCAATGTAGCAGAGTCCCTGTCGTTTAAGTATTTCCTTAGTTCAACTGGGATGTTCCTTTTAAATTTCTCTATGAAAACCACTTTTTCAATCTATTATAGTCCTCATTTACAATTTTAGATGAAGCCCATCTTTCGAAACACACAGCTTTATCGGAAGCAAATTTCAGGTAAGTTTTCTTTTATGCACGGATTGATTCAAATTTCTGAATCTTACTCTATATGCTTTCGGAAAGAGTTCACAGACTTCAGTATATATGCTGCTTCACAATATCATAATCAAATGCTTGCTCTGCAGTTAAAGCTGTATAAACTCGTTTTGTCTTGCCTTTTATTACACTCTGGAACAACACTGGCCATTTCTCCTTCTGCCACACTGAAATCAGAGAAACAGTTTCAAAATGTTGAAAATATATCTCTAATTCTGTTGCACTAAATGGAGGATCCAATTTAATTTCCTGATTAACGACAAAAGTTTTTTTCTAGAGCCAGAGGACTGATTACCTGTCCTTAATTCTGAAATCGCGTTCAAATTCTCTTTTTTTATTTTCAGTTCAGAACCAATTCCAAATTAGCTTCCAATTGTTTCTGTTTTAACTCAGCTTCTGTTCTAAGCTATTCTAACGCTACCTGTTACAGGTCTAACTGGATCTCTGTTTTACTACCAGGAAACCTATTTAAAACAGTTACGTCAAAGCACCCTAATCTATATAGTGCTCCGAGATATTCTTCTGAATTTCAGGCTTTGGTATAGCCGTCGAAATACCGTTTATTTGCAAACTGCTGACAATCTGAGATACATCAATCTTTTTCACCTTCGATAATAACTCCGGGGCTGACGATGCAAGAAAGTCCTCAGTATTTATTATTTCCGAATACCATCCACAACCTGTCAAACAAAGGAATCCAGTAATTCCCTTTACCAAATCAGACTGATAAGTAAACAAACATTCAGGCACAATATGGAACATATCACGAACGAGCCCGCAATTGTTACGATGGGGCAACAATGAATACAGAATAGACGAGGACATCTGCAGATGCTGGAAATTCTAGCAATACACAAAAAATGCTACCTGCCCTGCTGCGTTCTTCCAGGATGTTTTGTGTAATGTAGAACAGAGAACCATTTATTAAACCTTTTTAAAGAGAAAAAAAAAACGAAAAGTAAACAAACGACCAACTTAACCGGAAGTTAACTGCTTTGCAAATCGAACTGTTCTTAAACCGATAAATGCGAATACAGTCTTAAAAAGATAAAGACAAAATTCCAGGTCATTTAGACAGTCAATTAGGAGAGACATTCTTGAAGTAACGAATTCCTCGACGACCCGGGTTACCGTACTTCGGCAAACCTTCACTCTCTAATAAATAAACTTTAAAATAGAATCGAAGATCCATCAAGCATGACTGGCAGTGATTTGACAAACTGCCGGTACAATTTACAGTAGAAAGTAAAACTCCTCATGAAAACGAAACTGCGTCCTGAGACGGAAACGCAACATAACGGGTGAAATGACGAATTGGACAACGATCTAACCTACACAGGAGCAAGGCTGTCTCCTTTAAAACCTGGTGGAACAGGTTATCATATGACCTCTCACTGCCGGGAGAATTACTTCATGTAACCTCACACTGGCGGGAAATAACATCACCCCACCATAACAAGACAATTACATCAGCTCACCACATACTCAATTACGTAATGGTCATAAGGTAGTCACCAGATACCCGCGGGGTATGTAACACTTGACTCTGTTTGTCAATTTTCCTTTTAAATTTCTATCCTGCGGAAATTTAATCTTTTGGATTAAAACATCCTCATCTGCTAATTTAGCAGACTGCTGAAATGTAGCAGTGTACCTCTCATTTAAGTACGTTCTTACTTCAACAGGGATACTCCTTTTAAATTTTTCAATTAGTAGCAACTATATTAGTTTATTATAGTCCCCATTTGCACTTTTAGAGGAATCCCATCTCTCAACGTACATAACTTTATCGCAGGCAAATTCCACGTGTTATTTTCCAACGATTTCTTCATATTTATTAATCTTTCTTTATAAACTTCTTGAACCAGTTCATACGCTTTAGTATATGCTGCTTCACAATATCATAATCAAGCGCTGGCTCAGCAGTTAAAGCTGTAGAAACTTGCTGCGCCTTGCCCTTAATTACACTCTGTAACATTACTAGCCATTTCTCTTTCGTTCACCGTGAAATCAGAGCACCAGTTTCAAAATTTTGGAAATATTTATCCACTTCTGTTTCCTTAAATGAAGTAGCTGATATAACTTCTCGACTAGGAGCCAAAGGACTGATTCTTGGACCTTAAGTTCTCCATCGCGAGCTGCAACACCCTCTTTCTCTCTGCTACTTTAGCTTTAAATTCTCTCTTTTTATTTTCATTTTCTAACCGACATCATTGCAAGTCCGCTTTGCTTTGCTCTAACTTTATTTGTTTGATTTGTAACTGCATCTCTAGATTACTTATTGGAAGCATATCTAACACCGCTTCATCAAAAACACCCGAACCTACATAGTGTGACGCGACTTTTTTTCTGAAATACTGACTCCGTTGCAGCCTTTGAAATTCCTTTAAAATCCAGCCTCCCAGCAATCTCGTGTACAGTACGCTTTTTGGCCTTCGTTAATAACTGCGGATCTGACAATGCCAGAAAGCCGTCAATATTCATCGTTGCCGAATACCACCCACAAACCAACTTTGGCATTGATCTCTCACATCATGAAGACACTGGAGAGACTTGTTCTAGAGCAGCTCCGGCCTATGGTTAGGCTATACCTGGACCCCCACCAGTTCGCCTGCCAGCCCCGACTAGGAGTTGAGGATGCCATCGACTACCTGCTGAATCGTGGGTACGCCCACATGGACAAGCCGGCGAGCACTGTGAGGGTTATGTTCTTTGCCTTCTCCAGTGCGTTCAATACCATCCGCCCTGCATCGCTGGGTGAGAAGCTGACAGTGATGCAGGTGGATGCTTCCCTGATGACAGGGATTATTGATTAGCTGACTGACAGGCCACAGTACGTGCGCGTGCAACACTGTGTGTCAGACGGAGTGGTCAGCAGCACTGGGGCTCCACAGGGTACTTTCCTGGCTCCATTCTGTTCACCATCTACACCTCGTACTTCAACTACTGCACAGAGTCCTGCCATCTTCAGAAGTTATCTGCTGATTCTGCCATAGTTGGATGCATTATTCCTTCTAGGTGTAGCCTCACAAGCACCTAGAAGGGGCAGAAAATCCTGGAGGTCCAGCCTTTTAACCTCGCTATCGAGCAGTCCACACTCCCACGTAATAATGCTGGAGACTCTATCCGAGATATCCTTGACGTTGTCGCTGACAGATCCACCTGTCGGCACAACTGACGAATATCTGATCGTCATATCGTGACTTTCACTCTGTCGCCCTCCCCACCTCACGCACAGAGACAACGCTCAACGTGCAATTCCCGCAGAGTCACAGTGGCAAACTAAATGCCGGAGACCCGACCACTGTGACTGAACACTTTTAGGTGATACTCCCGCCCCACCAGACACCGCGACAGTATCAAAAAAGTTGATGCAGACTCTCCTTCATGACAGTCACACACTCTCCTATGTCCTTCACCCTGCCCATAACTGCCTGTCTATATGTCTTACATCACCACTTCATTATCTCGAATGATATGGATTTCGTCCAGTTCCAGTTCTTCGTCAGGGTTACTGGAGTTCTCTATGCCTTCCGACATCCCGCAAGAGCAGCATTCAAATATCCTGACAGGCGCCGCTGATATCCTATCGGATCAGATATTAAAAAAAAAGAGAAAAAAAGTCTTATTCTAGGACTTTTCTTTTCTTTCCCTAGTTTGGCTGAAGTCTCCCTGAGCTGTCGCCTCGGCGAGCAGAATCCTGAAGATCACCTGCTTGACGGTCCATTCAGACGATGGCTACTGAATTTGCCCCTGCCACCGTCTTACAGATCAACGACAAACGCTGCTACGACGCTGGACAAAGCTTCATTTCACTGTAAGGAATCGCTGTCGCCTTTTTTCCCGCGCTGACTCCGAAATATGCCAAATACTCGATAGGCCGCTGGTCAAAACTACTTATTCTGAAAATCATAATTTTAGAATTATCTAACTCCATATCATGATCAAACTACCCATTCAAATATAATTTTTAAGAACTGGCTATGCAATAATTATTTTATCTGTTTCTATCATCATTATTGTTTGTAGTTTTATTATTTGCTGCGTGCAACTTCCATTGCAGACTACGTATATGTCAGTGTCTAGCTGTATTGCAATAAGTTTCTCAATTTTGTTTCAATTTACGACACTGCACGCATCCGTCGACAGCCGTCTTGTTGGATTAATAGATACACTTCCAATCTGTTTTTGTGTTGCTTCACTGATGGTCTGCAAATAAAGGGTTAACTGCACCTGCAATTCTGTAGACGCTAATGAAGGGAGTGCCCGTGGGGATTGTCGACGTCACCGCGGAGGTGTGCCTGCTGCGTGCCAGGTCTATTAATATGTACAAAATCCCTCACGACGACAGTTTCAGCGAGAGCCGCCAGTCTGAGCTATCAGAGACCAGCGGTTGCAGACAGAGAGAAGACGAGGTTGGATCGGGAACAGGAAAATCTGGACTATCCCAGCAATGGATCCTAATCTTAGAATTGCATCGCACAATGCTACAGGAATTGTGAAGAACATTTTCGCGCATATTCAGTACCTTTTTGAATATTACGAATGGCTGACGTTGGACTCTCGAATCACTGTTGTGCTGATGGCAGTCAAACTGATTTACTACCCTTTACTTGCCATTGTAGCTCTTCCTGGTAAGTACCTCGTCTCTCCCTCATGACTTACGTTGAAAAATATGCCCGCTTCTCTAACATACCTCTCCTCTAACGACACGCAAATTGCACGGCAGGTCTTTCCAAATAATATGGCTTCAGCAAACATCTGCTGAATGTATTTGATAAGGTACAACATGCAAGGCGTTTTGTGAAAGTAAGGAGGCATGTGATCCAAGGGGCCTTTGCTTTGTGGATGCAGAAATGGCTTGCCCACAGAAAGCAAAAGGTTGTTCTGGACGGGAAATTCTGCATTGAGGTCTTTGACCAGTGGTTTGCCTCAGGGATCTGTTCTGGCACCCGTACACTTCGTGAGTTTTATAAATGACCTGGATGAGAAAGTTTAGCGATGGGTTCGTACAATTGGTAATGAAAACAGTTCGGTTGTGTTGTGGATAGTGTGGAGAAGAATCAGATGCTACAGAAGGACATTAATAGGACGCGAGACTGCTCTATGAAGAGGCAGGTGAAGTTTTACACAGACAGGTGTGATGAGGTTACTTTTGCTTTCTCAAATGAGATGGCAAAATAGAGTATTATGAGAATTAAATAAATAAATGAGTTGCTCCAACGTCTCACCAGTTTAAAAGCATGAGCTTTCGTGGGCATCTACCCTGCGATGATCTGCCGCCGAAACAAAGAGTGCAGAGGGATATTAACAAGTTCACCGAATGTACAATCATATGGCAGATGGAGTGCAAAGATGGTAAATGCGAGGTCATCCACTTGGGAAGGGCAAATAGAAGAACAGAATATTATTTTAAGTGGTAAACGATTGCAGTATGCTTTTGTGCGGAGGGACTTTGGAGTGCTTGTGCTTGAATCTCAAGAGGTTGGTTTGCAGGCGCAGCAGCCTATCAAGCGACGTTCGCCTTTCTTGCCAGAGGGATTGAATTTCAGAGCAGGGAGGCCATGCTGCACCTGCACAAGGTACTGGTGAGGCGGCATCCGGAGTCCTGTGTAATTCTGGTCTCCAGACCTGAGGATTGATAAACTGTATGTGTAGGCGTTTCATGAGCTGATTCCAGAGATGAGGTGGTTCGAATATGAGGGGCAATTGAGTCGCCTGGGATCGTACTCACTGGAACTCAGAAGGATGACTGGAAAGCATCTAGAAAAATATATAATTAAGGAATGTATAGATTAGATTGTGGTAGGACAGTGGTTTCCACTGGCAGGTGAAAGTAAAACAACCAGACATAGCCTGAGATTTCTGTGCTGTAAATTGAGGATCGTGATGAGGAGAAATTTCTTCTTTGATGGGTGCTGAATCTGTGGAACTCTCTGCTCAAAGATACAGTGGAGGCTACCACAATAATACAAAAAATATTTAAGACTGGCTGGCAGAGTCTCTGCATGGCAGAAGAATCGAGGCCTGTGAGGAAATGGTGGGTATGCAGCGATTAGAATATGGTCAGTCGTACTTCAGTGGTTCATTAGTTGATGGAAAGTTCCTGAGAGGCAGAATTTATGAACACTCAGAAATGAATAATATTGTTAGGAATAGTCAGTATGACTTTGTCAAGGGCAGTTCGTGCCTGATGAGGCTGACTGAATTTTTTGAGGATTTGACAAAACATATTCATGAAGAGAGACAAGTAGGTGAGGTGCATATGGATTTCGGCAAGGCATTTGCTAAGGTAATCCATGCAAGGCTCATTGGGAATGTAAGGAGGAATGAGATTTGAGGGGACATTGCTTTGCAGATCCAGAACTGGCTTGACCAGATAAACCAAAGTCTGCTTGTAGACGGGTCATACTCGGCATTGATCTAGGTGATCAGTGGAGTCCCTCATCGACTTGGTCTGCGGCCGTTACTCTCCGTTAGTAAGAGAAAATGACCTGAATGAGTAACTGAAGAGATGGTTTAGTAAATCTGTTGATGACACAACATTGGCAGGTGCAGTAGATTGTGTGTCAGTATTTACAACGAGGCATTCATAAGATGCAAAACTGGGCTGAAAATTGCCAGATAGAGTTCAAACCAGATAAGTGTGAAGTGGCTTATTTTGGTAGTTCAAATATGATGATATAATATAGTATTAATTGTAAGACTGTTGGCGGTGTTTGAAGATCAGAGGGATCGTGGGGTCCGAGTCCATAGGACGCTCAAAGCTGCTGCGCAGTTTGACTTTGTGGTTAAGAAGGCATACAGTGTATTGACCTTCATCAATGGTGGAATTCAATTTAGGAGCCAAGAGGAAATATTGCATCTATATGGGACGCTGGTCAGACCCAATTTGGAGTATTGTGCTCAGTTCTGGTCGCCTCACTACAGGATTGATGTGGAATCCATAGAAAGTATGCAGAGGAGATTTACAAGGATGATGCATGGATTAGAGAATATGCCTTATGAAAACAGGTTGAGTGAACTCGGCCCTCTGGCAAGGGAGCGACGGAGGATGAGATGTGACCTGATAAAGGTGTATAAGATCATGAGTGGAATTGATCTTGTGGATAGTCAGAGGCTATTTCCAAGGGCTGAAATGGTTGCCAGAAGAGGACACAGGCTTAGGGTGCTTGGGAGTAGGTAACAGAGGAGAATTCTGTAGGTTTTATTTTATGCAGAGAGCGGTGAGAGCGTGAATGGGCTGCCGGCACCGGTGGTGGAGGCGGATACGATAGGATCTCTGCGGAGACTTTTGGACAGGTACGTGGATCTTAGCAAAATAGAGGGTGATGGGTATGCCTAGCAATTTCTCAGGCAAGGACATGTTCGGTATAGTTTTGGGGGACGAATGGCCTGTATTGTGCTGTAGGATTTCTATGTTTCTAGATCAGCCATGATCATCTTCACTGCCAGATCATGCCAGTCCGAACAGAAGGAGTATTTCTGCTTCTTTTATGAAAACTCTTATATTCTCAATTCCTCTCGTGTTTACAGTTGAAGGGATTTGAATTTCTGTCACTGTCATACATGGTATATTAATCAGTTCATCATTTTCTTAACACTTTCCGGTCTCAGATCTTTCTTCTGACGCCAAAGATCAGAATACATTCCAGTCCATTGATATCCCTGCTGAGCACATAGCGTACGGCAGCTGAATTCAGCCATTTGAGCGCCGAGCCTACTCGTAATTCCAACATAGCTGATCCCTCTCAATCACATTCTGGCGCCATCTCCGCGTTTCTACTGCAAAAGGTACCAATGAACAGCCCCTGTCTGTGGCGATAAATTCTACACATTCACCAGCATCTGTGTAAAAAAAAAAATCTCCCCGTCTCTGTTCTAAAGAGATGTCGTTATTTTGAGAGAACCCGTCTTCAGGTGCAGACTCCCCAACGACAGTATCAACTGCTCCATTTCGACGGTATCTACGAATTTGAATATTCGACAGATTTCAATGAGAATTTCCTCATTCTCCTGAACTTCAGCAGGTACATTATAAACACTACCAATTTAGTAATGTCTCCCGTTAATTTGCTTAGCAGGTACACCAATTTCATGTTCATCTTTACAATCGGAATTGCTGTTGATTAAAATAATAGTTTTCAGGAAATGTTTACGTCAAAATGTAAGTTAATGGTTTTTATTTCTTTCTGCACAGTTAACATGGTAACAATTGTCATCCTTTCGTGGGGAAACTGCGGTCTCTCCCAAGGTGTCACAAGGTACCTGGTTGCCATGGTAGCAGCGGATCAGTTCGTGGTTCTATTCGATCTGGTATTGAGCAAGATTCCGATGACTTACATTCCAGCAGATGTCCTCGTCTGGTCGCGTCGTGTCCCTGTTTGTAATATCCACGCCGTCGTGTTCTACGCCGCCACGGACTGTTCTGTCTGGTTCACCGTCACTTTCACCTTTGATCGACTTGTCGCAATTTGTTTTCAGAAGCTGCAACGAAAATACTGCACCGGGAGAGGGGCGGCTCTGGTTCTGGGGACAGTGACTGTGCTGAGCTGCGTAAAGAACATGTTCTGGTACTTTTTGCTGGCTGGGTATTATTCAATGGTAATTTCGCCCGTGCTCTGTATGCATTCTTATCGTTTTTCCAAAACTCTGCATACAGCATTTAAACTGTTTCATTTCCTCCTCACCCCAGTATTACCCTTTATCCTTATTCTCCTGCTCAACAGTTTAACCATTAGGCACGTCTTCGTGGCCAGCCGAGCCCGGAGGAGACTCCGTCGTTCACGCAATGGAGAGAAGCCCGCCGACCCGGAGATGAAGAACCGCAGGCAATCCCTCCTGTTACTGCTGGTGATGTCGGGGAATTTCATCCTGCTGTGGGCACTGCTAACAGTGCTTTCCGTATGGGATAGTCTGTATTTTTACGTTAAAGTGCTACGCTCGAATTCTCTGCAGGAACTGGGCTACATGCTGCAGATGCTGAGCTGCTGCACCAACACGGCCCTCTACGCCGTTGTACAGGCCAGGTTCAGGGTGCAGTTTAAGGAAACGGTGAAATTGCCCATAAGTCTCATGGCAAAGTTCATTCGGCGTTCTCAGGGCCGCAGTAATATCCGCTGACGCCTCTCCCATTTTGCAGCAAAATTTCTCATTTCGTCAATGGCATGTGCAGTTCCATTCAGGTTGTGGACGACCCCGATTAGCTCTCGCCCTCCCCAAATCCATGCAAGACAACGATCCGTGACGTGTTCCCAATCTGCCTCCTCTAGCTCCTTCCAGTTTACGTTCTTCCCGAGTTCCCTCTCATGACTACTTCAGTTCCACCAACTGGGAGTTTCTACCAAGTGGAGGAATTTAAGGTGGGGTGGGTTGTATGGGTGGCAGGGTTTAAGGGTCAGCACAATATTCTGGGCCGAGGGGCCTGTAATGTGCTGAACTATTCTATGTTCTATTTTCTACCGTTTATTGCATACAATGCTCTGACATCACTATCGCAATCCGACGCTTGTGCCCTGCCGGTATTCCGTGCGGCCCGAATGCCTGTTCAGGTACGTCAGATGTAGCTCCATCCCTTTCCTCTGGCGACAGGTTTTCGTTCCAAGACCCCCAGCCATTGCACTGCTCGGGAAGTCTGGTTACTGTGGACATACTGCAAATCAATAAATTGATCCGGAGTTCATTGGAATCCGCCGGTCACCCCGAGAATAATGCAGGAAGGCGGATTCGTAAAACCACTCGCCCAATCGTCTTTCGTCCGCCTCAATCTGCAACTGCCATCGCAATGCCTTCTGGGCAATAAAGGCAATACTTGAACACTTTATGTAGTGGAGGTCCAATCTATCGGACGGAATTGAGAACATTGGCGAAGGTGATTGCTGCGGAAAGGATCACTGATGATTATGTATTTATTGAGATTACACACACACACACACACACACACACACACACACACACACACACACACAAA
The DNA here is from genome assembly GCF_030144855.1 of Hypanus sabinus. Classification (NCBI taxonomy): domain Eukaryota; kingdom Metazoa; phylum Chordata; class Chondrichthyes; order Myliobatiformes; family Dasyatidae; genus Hypanus; species Hypanus sabinus. The sequence continues at coordinate 48,982 of NW_026781697.1, forward strand.
CACACACATACAAACAGATACACACTCACACACACAAACACATACACACACACACACACAGACACACACATGCACACACGCAAACACACACACACACAGAAACACACACGCACACACACACACACACACACAAACACACAGATGCGCGCGCACACAAACAAACACACACACACACACACAAACACACACACACACACACACACACACACACAATCAACTGAAAAGCACTCCACCCCCTTTGCAATTTTTGGTCATTTCCTACTCAATTCTTGCGGAAACATTGCTTGCATTGTTTAGATTTGTATTTACATTTACATAGTTCATTACTATATTGTGATTTGTCTATGCTGCGCCAATTGTCTTGTTTATTAATTATTGTACTCTCTTGCACTGTTTTGTGCACTTTATGTAGTCTCGAGTAGGCCTGAAGACTAATGTAGTTTTGTGTTGTTTCCTGTAGTATCCTGGTCCTGTAGCATCGTTGCTTCGCTTTTGCTGTGAACTGTAACTGCAGTTATGTTTGAGATGACAATAAAAGAGACTTGCCTTGACTTGACATGAGATTCGGCACGAAATGTGAGATGTTGTCAGAAGTATGTCTTCAGGATAAACACTTTGAATTGATATGGATACGTCAGAGATTTTTCCTGCTGACCCTTCCGGAACAGCATCTTGCACTGGACTATTCCACCTGAGATACTGATTGGAACTCTCAGAAACGCCGATGCGCATCCTTACTAGGTGCCTCGTAATTTGGCCCTTTTCCTTCCCCGTTTGACTATTCCCCGTTATGCTCAAGAACGACCCTTTCCGTTTAAGATGATACAGAACACTAGGCCTCAGGGCACAGCATCCAGTCAATTTTTGATCCAGAGGTGGTGGACAGAGGGTAGTGGTAGAGGGCAACCATTCTTGATTTGACAAGTGTTGGTTATGCTCTGGCGTTTGAGTCTGATGAAAATGTAAATGGCACATAAATACGCTTGCAGAGGACACAGAACGTGATGGAGTTGTGGATGTTGACAAAGCTTGGTGAAAGTGCAGATGGGTCGGAAAATTAGCCCAATAAATGACAGCTTTATCAAATTAATACGACTGTTCGGTCTCCACGTTGCTTCAAAAGGGAGGGTATTCGGGAAAAGGATTTGTTATAGGAATCTAGAGGAAAAGTAGAGAACACCAAGTTTGCTCAAGTTGAGGTATTAGATAAATGTTAAGCTTCGTGGACTTGGACAGGATCACCCATTCGTCGACAGGTAAATCAGTAACTCTACCGTTTGATTCATTCATAGGCAACAATAATAAATAAAAACGGAGATTCGTATGCCGCTAGAAGGTGTGAAACAGCAATTCTGACATTTCAATGCGGTGACCCAGGAATCGCATTTTAAACACATCGCACAAAGAACAGACATGAGGCAGTGTTTAACAGGGAGTTGTTCTGGGGTTTGTGTATATACATAACCGTCTGGAAGGAATGCACATGGGCTGATAAATGATCTTGTAGAAAAAAAATAATATATATTTGGAGACATGCAAAAAGTGCGGGAAAAATTAAAGTAGTGCGGGTAGTCGTTTCAAATGATGTGTAAAGGGCAAGAGATTCACACAAAGAGTCGTGGGTACATGGGATGGTGTTCCTATTGTGGTGGCAGAGGACAATGATTACTGATTTTTAAGAGAAGCTCAGATGGGCATGTGCAGATGAGGAACATTAATGGAAATATTTGCTCATTATGTAAGCTGTCAAGATCATTTACACACTTGGTTACTAATTTAGCTGGATCAGCAGGACATTGTTTGCCGAAACTCTGTCCCTGTTCAGTACGGTCCCATGTTCTGGATTCTAAATCAGGGAATGAACAAATGACAATTCGGACCGAGATCCTTCATCGGGATTGGGAACGGCAAGGGGCCGGGTGGGTTCAGCGGGATGAGGAAATGAGGGGATGAGTTACAAACTGACAGGTGGTAGGGCAAACAGAGTGACGGGAAATGCAGGGGAATGAGCGGATGGGGGTGCAGTAAGATTCTGTGAGGAGATAAGTGTCAGTGGGAAGGGAACGAATTTGAGGACTGTTGGCAATCGACAAAAGAGAAGGCATGGGTTGTCCAGCTGGAGAATAATGGTCAGTGAGCTGAACAGAAGAGACGAGAGGTGGGGTTGTTGGGAAGCTTTAAAGTGGAATGTGAAAGGTTTTTCACGATTGAGGCAGTCAATGGTTCCGGGGGACGGTAGGGGAATGGGGTTGGGAGGGATCGTAAATCAGCCATGATGGAATAGCGGAGTAGATACAATTTTTGGTTGGAGAATAAAAATGGAAAGCGAAATATCTTCTTTAAAAATGCGAGAGTCATGTAACAACAAGAATGAATAAACAGTCAATTTGGTGCAGCAAGACCTTTCCACAGGACTGCAGAGGATGGCGGAAGACCCCAGAATTAAAAGTTGATTCGGTAGTGGAGTAGAAGAAAGATAGTTAGAAGGTTATCGATGAAGCCAGTTGGTCGTGGAAGTAAAAGGGTGGGAGAGGAAATAATCTGCTAGACCAGAGGGAGAGCCGTGAGAGAGGGTCTCACTGAACCCCTGTTGAAATGAGGATTTGAATTTCCTCAGGCATGCCCCGAGGAGACTGCCAGCAAATCATAAGCACGAGATCTCTACTGATTTTTGTAAACTAAATCAACATGTCAGGGGAAAACCTAGTTTGAAACGGGGTCCAGAATAGACCCTATGAAATCTGCTGCTGTTTGGAGAGAGGGACAGAAACTACTCGGAAGGTTGATGTTCTGGTTTCTCTGCCAGCTTGTTTACCTTTTCTGCGAGGGCACTTGCCCGCTTGTAGAGTTCCTGCAGAAAGTGGAGGACGGAGCATTTTGATAGACAGCTGGTGTCCAACATGGAGAGATAAAAGCCAGGTCCGCTGTTACACAGACGCACACACCACGAGACACACGGTACGGACTCTGGACGAGCTCTGTTGCACACAGAGGAAGGCGGAGTTATCGGAGGTTCGATTCGGGGAAATCGATCAGTTGCTCACTGTGTGAAAAGGCGCGACCGGCGGGGAAAAATGTTTGTGTCCATCGTTGCCTGGTTGGTAATTCGTACCATGTCATAGTTGCTGAACACAAGAGGACTTCGGAAGACAACGGGAAGATCGACGGCATCACCTCTCACCACTCTCTCTCTCTCTCTCTCTCTCTGCAACGTTGCAACAAATGACCTCGAATTGAACTGAACTCTCCTCATCATATCTAGGTTTGAAAGAGCCTAGTTATTTCCTGTTTTCACACTTAAGTATATATAATGCTAACCCGTTTGATTTATTTACATCGATATTACTGCATTGCTTAGATACTAATAAAAGTTATTAGTTTATAGGATACCAAACTCCAGAGTGTTCTCCATTCCTCTTGGTTCTGTATACCGGTCACGGGGTCCGTGACAATCACACACAAATTGCTGGAGAAACTCACTGGTCAGGCAGCATCTATTAATTTTTATTTTTGTAGATTATCTGGCCAACTGTCGAATTTTGCTCCTTGCGGTCCGCCGGATTAGTCCAGCTGCGTCCAAATCTTCTTCCTGAATGATAACGCGTATTTCTCATTCATAACCACTCAGCCCCCGATCAAACCGGGCGAGGATTTGGACGGGGCACCACCAAAGTCTCTGTCCCCGCGAAGAATCCTGACATTCCGACCATCAGAACATGCGATATTGGAGCAGAGTTTGGCCACTTTGCCCATCGAGTCTGCTTTTCCATTTTATCATGGCTGAAATAATTTCCTTCGCAGCCCAAATCTCCTGCCTTGCCCCGTATCTCTTCTTGCCCTGACCTATCAAAAAACATCAACAACTGCCCTGAATATATCCAACGGCTTGGTCTGCACAGCTGCCTGCGGTATCTGAGACATAGCTGTGCCTATGAGGAAAATTTAAGGATACTGTCATTATATAAGCAGAAAAAAATGATTGCCGTTATGTTACTAATTCAATTGCGTCAGCAAATCATTGTGGGACGACGGGTCTCTTCGTGTGCCGTAATATTCCATGTCCTGGTTTCTAAATGAGGGAATGAACAGCTGACACGTCGGAGAGAGTTCCTTCACCGGGATTGGAAACGAAGAGAGGCAGTGTGGATTCAGCGGGATGAGGGGATGAGGGGATGGATTACAAACTGAGAGGCAGTACGACAAACTTATGCCTTCTTAACCACAGAGTCAACCTGCGCAGCAGCTTTGAGAGTCCTGTAGATTCAAATCCCAAGCAGAGGATCTCATACAGAAAACGATTACAGGTCAGCAATCGACAAGTAGCGTTCAGTGCGCCAGAATTGCTCAGACAGGTATTTTAGCAGAGACGCTTTGAGATCATGTTGCAGTTCTTTGAGTTGTCGATGAGGGCGCACTTGGAATACTCAGTGCAGTATTTGGTCACCATGCAAAGTTGCGGCTGTGCAGGAGCAAAGGCAGAAAAGAGTGATGGACATGTACCCAACACTAGAGGGCTTGAGGCATGGAGAATAGTAGGATACTTGGAACTTGATAGACTGAGGGACGAACTTGCAGAAGATTCTTTTGAATTTCAACAGGCATAGTCGAGGTGGATGATAAGGGTCTTTTGAGATACTGGATAGGTATGACAAAATATTGTGAACATGCGTTCAGGTAAGGGAGTAGGATGGATTAAAAGGAGTCGCTTTCACTAAGACCGTGTTTTAGGAATGACCTGAATAGCAAGAGGCAAAAGCAGGTAAAATAGGATCGAGTGGGATGAGAGAGAGTTTTCGGTGGGAGCGGAAGGATTTTTTTTAACGTACATGGATGGAGTTGATTGCAAGTGAAAATATACCAGAGAGAGTGGTTGAAAAACAGACGAGAGTATAATTATGAACCAAATTGGGATATACATGGAGGGGTGGCAATCAGAGTGATATGAACCCGGCACTGATTGGTTGATCCGTCGGGCTGTAACTGTGTTCCGTGAATATGACTGCAATCTTTGGAGATTCTTAGCAATTGTTGGCAAGCGAAACCAATTTTGGGTGTTGAAGGGAAATAAAGTCAATGTCGACAAACGAAAGAATAGGCAAATATCTCATCAGGCTCTGCGATTCAAACGATGGATATATTAATGGCTGATTGTCATGAGACAAAGATTTGAAATTAAAGGAGCCTTTCCTGTTTGGCTGCAGGTGACTAATAGTGTCCACAGGTGTCTGTGTTGCCAATGATTATTTTTACGATAAATGTCTATGATTTGAATGGAATTGATGGCTTTGTTGCAAAGTTTGCAGACGACACGGAGATAGGTCAAAGTACATGTATTTATTAACATAAATGAACTATGATTACACATTTCACATTTGGCCGTAGTAAAGGTTGTTGGTCCGCATGTATATGAACGAAGAAGAAATAAAATCAATACAATAGAACTGAATTCGGGAACTGTATGATCATGCATTTTGGTGGATCTAATAAAGGTGCAGACTGTGGCATTGATCAGGAAAATCAATCAAAGTCAGAGGTGCTAAGGGATTCGAGATTCCTCATGCAGACTTTCCTAAAGTTAGATAGATTTGAAGAGCTATGATGTTGTGGCGATTACAAAGATTTTGATGGAGCAATGACAAGAATGGCTACGTCAAGTGCCAGGCTTTAGACATTAGACAAGAGACAATAGGGGCAGGTGTAGGCCAGTCAGCACTTAAAGCCAGCACCGCCATTGAATGTGATCGTATCTGATCATCCACAATCAGTACCATGTTCCTGCCTCTCACCATATCCCTCGACTCCGCCATCTGAACGGAGCTGGAATTGCGAGTTACCTGGCTTTGAGGTACAGACTGCGGGCTGCTGGTGCCCACAAAGTGGGCGGCCGAGGAATGAATGGGAAGCAGGAAAGGAAGCGATCATAAAGGTGACAGGTGAAGCGATTTGGGGGGGGGAGTTGAAGGTGAAAGACTGGAAAAGAGAGAAAGTGGAGATATCTGTACCCAAGAGGTGGACTGGTACCTCGAGAAATTAATCCCACTTTGAACTTTCTCTAACCCTGGACCGAACCGCGATCCCCACTATTTCTTTATTCCACACTGACCTTTCACCTCTTCCCACGTGACTATTACTTCCCCCGTGCTCCCTTCTCCATCCGTTTATCGTATAGTCAGCTATCCATTCCTATCAGATTCCTTCGTCTCCAGCTCCTGAACGCTCCGTCTCACCAGTCTTCACTTATCACGTTCCAGCTCGCCTTTTTCTCCTCTCCCTACCTTTTTAACTGCCTTGTCTTATAACCATTTTTGTGGCGTATTGGCTATATGACTGTGGCATTCGTCCTGCTGGAAAACAAATCTACTCTGAAGTCCTGGTTCTCTTGTAAACAGCTTCCAGCTGTCCTCCAGAATTCCCCTGTGTTTTTCTTCATTGATTTTGCCCTCTACCTTCACAAGCTTCAAAGCCAGATGCCGCCATTACCATGCTTCACGGTCAGGACGGTGTCTTTCTGATGCGAAGCGATGTTTGCCTTCTGTGAGACATAGCATTTAGCTGTTGTTCCCATAAGCCAAAATACTCAATTGTGTTTCATCAGACAGCAGAAACTTCTTCCAGCTGACTTCAGATTCTCCCACATGTCTTCTGGCTAACTCTGGCTAAGGTTTCATATGAGTCTTTCTTTTAACAGCTTTCTCTTTGCCATCCCCCATAATACTGTGGCTGCTGAAACACCAGGATAACAGTTATTTCATGCACAGACTTTGCCAACTCCAACACTGAAACGTGTATCTTCTTCAGCGTTGTTGTAGGTCTCTTAGTTGCCTCCCTCAGTTGTCCCTTTATTGCACGGTGACTCAGTATTTGAGTTCGGCCTGTTGGACGTAGACATACAGCTGTGCCGTATTCTTGCCATTCCTTTGATAATTGACTTAAATGTCCTCCAACAGTGACGTTGAAAATGTCTTGTACCCATCTCCTGACTTGTGCTTGCCAATAACAATTTCGCAGAACTGGTTGGCGTGTACTTTTGTCTCAGTGGTGTAGTTTTTGCAAGGATACTGACTCACCAGCAGTATCAATGTGGCCACCGTGTTTGGATTATGTGACTTCTAAAACAATTAGCTGCATCAGTGATGATTTGGTGTGTTATACTTCAGATGGGTGAATACCGATGCTATCAATGGTTATGTGTTTTCATTTGTATGCTATTTCGATCACTTTGTTTCTGTTTTCACTTTGACACGACGTGTCTTTATATGGCGGATCAGTTTCATAAAAGGCAAATTAAATCCAGGGCGATTCAATGTTGAAAAACAATACAACTTTCAAGGAGGCTGAACACTTTCCAGAGGCACCGAACACTCAGACGTCTGCGAAGCTGAATATGTCAAATACCAGAACGCAGATACATAAAGTGAGAGGCGGACAGCGTCAGAGAGAGACGTTTTCCACCGGCTGCAGCCAGACATAGGAAGGAGCAGAGGATTGGAAGTGGTGGAACAACAACTTTGTTAAGGCAGATGGGATGATCATGTGATGTCATTTCCTGAGCTTTTGTAATATTTTTCAGTAATTCCATATCGATGCACTTGTTGCTCATGGACTAACCGCAGAAGCCAACATGTATTTCTTCTCAATCATCACAACTGAGAAAACTCCCCAGTCATCGCCTGTTTGCCGTAATCGTTAGTGCCTCTGTTGGGACAGTTCCAACTCACTTAGTCGTCCTGAAGACGCCTGGTGCAGAGGCACATAGCGGAATGATTCTCTGAGGGCTGGAAGCGCTTTATTTTAAAGGCTTTTTACCGTTCATCCGTTTGCTCACTCATGGCGCAATCTACTGTCCGCTAGGCGTATCTAAAGCAGGACACTACAAAAGTTTAGTTTTCAATGTTCAAAGTTAATGCATTGTGGGAGTGGGTTTATGCCACCAGAAACATAAATGAGGTGCGTTTTCTTGTGGGCATGCATATTTGATAGAAGGAACGCTGTAGATTGAATGAAAGACAGCAGCGAATAAGACGTTCAAAAACACACAAAACAACAATATGCAAAAGATGAACTTTGGAAATCAATAAAAATAGTAATAACAAATCAATACGCAATAAATATCGAGAAGGAGATGAAGAGTGTTTTAATATGCATCCATAGGCTGTGGGAACAGTTTAGTGATCCACCGGCTGAAATTGAGTGAGGTTCGTACCCCGAGTTCAAGAGTGTGATAATCGCTTACGTAACAACTGTTCAAAAAACTGGTGGTGAGGGAAATGGTCACCCGTGGCCCCTGTACATGACGGCAATAGCGAAAAGAGATCATGTCCTGGGAGCTGGGACTCCTTCATGCTGGATGCTGTTTTGGAGCGACAGCGCTCAGTGCAGCTGCGCTGAATGGTGGTGAGGGCTTAACCCGGAGTGCACTGGGTCACATCCAGTACTTTTGTAGGATTTCCCGTTGTAACTTTGCATCTTCCATGAATAGTTCAGATTTCCTTCAGTGGCGGCAGAACGTAAGAGCTAGATATTGACTTCAGGAATGTCGGAGCCCATCCACAAGCTCCTGTTCAGGTCAATGGTACCTAAATCAAGTATGTGCATGTGAACATCGCGAGAAGACCTGGGTTGGTCCGGCACATTGACGTCAGAGCAAGATGGCTGACCAAAATTCTAATCCTTCAGGAGGCTAAATAAGTTCTACACGGCTCTGTAAATCCTCAGCAACGTTTTACTGATTCAACATAAAAAAAAAAATCTTACCCGGATATATTGTATCCTGGATAATGGACTCTCTGACTGGCAGATTACAGTCTGTGCCGCTTCAGAGCTGTGCTTTAGACAAGGCTATAAGTGGCACTATGTGCCCTCAGGGATCTATACTGGTTCGCTTCCTCTTTACTCTGTATACCCTCTATCTTCTGATAGAACAATAACTCATGTCATCTGCAGAAATGATCTGCTGACTGTGTAATATTTGGGTGTTTAAATGGATGAAGGGAGGTCGAATACAGGGTTCTGGTGGAGGACTTTGTGAACTGAAGCAAACTGAACCATCTGCCGCTTGGCATCAGTAAGACAAAGGAGATAGTGATGGACTTCAGTATGACGAAGGATGACCTGCTCCTCCTTACTATTGATTGCGGGGACGTTGATGTGATGAGCACCTACAAGTAGCTGGGGGTGCACCTGGATGACAGACTTGAGTGCAGCCCCAACACAGAGGCTGTGTACAAGAAGGGCCAGATTCACCTCTATTTCAAGACGAGGCTCAGGTCCTTTGGAGTGTCCTTTCATTTCTTTCGTCATGTTCTCCCAGTCTGTTGTCTGCAGTACAGTCTTCCATGCGGTGGTTGGCAGGGTAATATCAGCATCATCCGTGATTCTAAACAATCTCCCCTCCACGAACTCTGACGACATCGTTAAAGCCGTCTAAATAAATGAAGACCCGCTCCCATTACGAACGTTCCTCTTTATTCACGTGTAGGCTCAAAAAAAAAGACTCCATCCCGCTGAGGTAAGATCATTGAACAGCCCACTTGACTTCACAATCTCCCTTGATATGTTGATACACCTTAGAGCCTAACTATAATACATCTGGATGAAGTGAGTTGTTTGTTCTCACTGTCTGTCCTGTCTATCGTCAGTTCAGCCTCACGAATGATCTGGAGCTCGTCCAGTTCCACATCCAGCTTTTTAACGCGGATTGTCTGAAGCTGCAGCTGAACGCAGCTCTTGCAGATGTCGTCCTGCCTGGCATCTCTGTTATCCAATCTGATCAGATATACAGAATGGAAGGAAATTAAAAAGCTCATAGCCAAGTGTTTTTCTTCTATTTGCGTACATTGACTAAAGACTCATTGCGCTGACGACTCCGCGAGCAGAAGCCTGAAGATCACCTGCTTGACGGTCCATTCAGACGGTGGATACTGTAGTTGCCCCTGCAAACAAACGAGAAAAGCCCCCTGGTCTCTGGACAAAGCGGTTTTTCACCCGCTGTCGCCTTTTATGCCCGTGCCGATTAAACTCCTCTCCTCCGAAATCACCCGAAGACCCGATTTGCCGCTTGGCAAAACTCTTTTTCTGAAAATCATTATTTTAGAATTATCTAACTCGATAATCATTTTCAAACTGCCTATGCAACTATAATTGTTAAGAACTATCTATGCAAAAATATATTAAAATCTATTTATATCATCATTCTTGTTTGTCTTAGTTTTGTAATTAGTATTTTCTGCGTGTGCCTTCCTTTCTAGACTTGTTGTATGTCAGTGTCTAACTGTGTGCCAATAATTTTCAATTGTGTGTCCATTTACAGAAATGACACATATCCGTGGACAGCCGACTGCTGGGATTATTAGATACACTTCCGATCTGCATCTGTACTGCTTCTCTGACGGTCTGAAAACAGAAAAGGTTCACTGCACCTGTCATACCAAATAAACAAATTATGGGAGTATCCGTGGGGATTGACGACATCACCACGAAGGTGTGGCTACTGGTTGGCTGCACTATTAGTATGTACAGAATCCCTCACACGACAGTTTCGGTGAGAGCCGAAAGTCTATGCGATCAGTGTTCAGCGGCTGCAGAGAGAGAGAAGGCAGAGTCAGGATCGTGAACAGGAGTCTGGCCTCTCTCAGCAATGAATCATAACCTTCAAAATACATCGCGCAATGCTACGGAAATTCCGAAGAATGCATTCTGGGCGACGCAATATATTTTTAATAGCCTGATGTCGGAGTATCGAATCACAATGGCGCTGGGGACATTCCAGGTGGTTTACTACACTGTACTCGCCATTATAGCTTTTCCTGGTAAGTGTCTTGTCTCTTCCTCTAGATTATGTTGAAAAATATAAGTCAGCTTCTCTTCCATGCCCGTCTCCGAAAGACTCGCTTATTGCAAGAGAGATCTTTCCAACCGGTATCACTACAGCAAACATCGGCTGACTGTCTTTGATCAGGTACCCCATGCAATTCTTAAAGTGAAAGTAAGGAGGCATGTGCTCCAAGGGGACAATGCTATGGGGATATAGACACGTCTTGCCCACGGAAGGAAAACTGTTGTTGTAGACGGTCATATTCTGCATTGAGGTCGCTGACCTGTGGTGAGGCTCAGGGAGCGGTTCTGGCACACCTGCTCTTTGTGATTTTTACAAATGACCTGGGCGAGGAATTGGAGCGATGGGTTAGTAACTTTTCTGATTACACAAAGTTTGGAGTTGTTGTGGATATTCAGGAGGTCGGCCAGAGGGTACAGAGGGACATTGATAGGATGCAAAACTGCCCTAAGACGAGGCAGATGCAGTTCAACACAGATAAGCTTGAGGTCGCTCATTTTGGAAGGCCAATTATGATAGCAGCATATAGTATTAACGGAATTAATTAAACAAATAAATAAGTAGCTCCGACGACTCACCAGTTAAAAGCATGAGGCCACGTGGTCATCACTGCCATTAGACGAAGAGTGCAGAGGCATATTAACATGTTCAACGAAAGTACCAGCGTCTGGAAGACTGAGTGAAAAGTTGGTAAATGCGAGGTCATCCACCTGGGAAGGGAAAATGGAAGGAGAGAATATTACTGAAATAGTAAACGATTGCAGTATGCTGTTCTGCGGAGGCACTTTGGAGTGATTGTGCTTGAATTATAAAAGATTGGTTTGCAGGTGCAACAGCCTAGCACAGGCATGGGCAAACTACGGCCCGGGGGCCATATGCGGCCCGTTAAGCTTTTTAATCCGGCCCGCAGAACTTGCTGAAATTATATGAATAAACCTTGTTATCGTTTTTTCCCCGCAATTCTGGCGTTTTCCCAGTAGATGACGCAGTCTATATACATTGACCTTTGTTGAGGTGCAGCGTATTACTCCACATTTCCGCTTTACTCTTTATTCGGCTCGACCTATTTGTGTGAACAGGCGTTCAGCGTCATGAACATCAACAAAGCCAGCCACAGATCCAAGTTAACTGACCAACACCTCAGATTCATCCTGAGAATCGCCACAACAAAACTAAACCCAGACTTTGATGCGCTGGCTAAAATGGGAGACCAACAACACTGTTCCCACTGAAATTAAAAATAAAAGTTTCTTCCTTGTGTTATGTAAAAAATGCATTTGAAAATATTTTTTCAATAAGCGCATTACATGTTACATGTCATTTCTGTTGTGATGGACATGAGTAGTGCGCAGGTGCACGTACGTTCTCAAAATAAAAAAAAATGCGCTCCAGTTCAAATAACGCGCTCCGCATACTGGCGCGCTGTCACTGTTCTGTCCTTGTGCTGGTCGTTGTTGAGTTTTGGCACAGGGGCAATTGAATAAGAAGGAGCAAGACAAGTAGACCTGCATCTCCTACCGTTTTTGAAATAAAGACAGTCAGGAGGAGAGTGATGATGATAGTATCTTGAAGGATAACAGAATTTTCAGTGCTTAAAAATAATAACTGTTACTATTAAAAAGCTTTATTTTATTTATTTAATATTCAGTGTATTAAAAGTCATTTCAATAAATAGCTAAATACCATGGGACTTCAAAGACAGATATTTTGTTGTAATGCATTTGTTCATTATCAATTGAAATTAAAGCACATGTTTTCTACATATCCCATGATATTTTATTTTCTCTTGTGAGGTGTATTACCAAAACACTCCGTCCATCTGCTCCTGGTCAGCCCCCCCTGTCAAATTTTAGAACCCTTTGTGACCCACAAGTCAAAAGGTTTGCCCACCCCTGGCCTAGCAAATGGGAAGTTCGTCTCTGTTGCCAGAGGGATTGAATTTCAGAGCAGGAAGGTGATGCTGTATCTGCACAAGGTACTGGTGAGGCGGCATCCGGAGTACTGTGCAGTTCTGGTCTCCCGACTTGAGGATTGTTAAACTATCTGTGTGGGCGGTTCACCAGCTGATTCCAGAGATGAGGTGGTTCGAATATCAGGTGCAAAGGACTTGAAAGATAAGAGGAAATCTTCTGCGAACATATAAAATTGCGGAAAGGATAGATACGACTGTGGCAGCAAAGTTGTTTCCACTGGTAGGTGAGACAAATCAACGGGAAACAGCATGTGGATTTAGGACCGTGATGGGGAGGAACATCTTCCTCAGAGGGTAGTGAATCTGTGAAATTACCTGCTCAAAGGAAACAGTGGAGGCTACCTCCATAAGTACATTTAAGACTGGCTGGCACTGGTGTTTGCATATTAGGAGAATTAAGGGCTATGGGGAAATGGTAGGTAGGCATGATCAGTGGTGGGGAAGTTGTTGGAGAAGAGAGGCAATATTTATGCGAAATTTAGAGAAGATTAATATTACTTTGGCAAGGGCAGATCGTGCCTTACGAGCCTGATTTTATTTTTTGCGGATGTGACGAAACACAATGATGAAGGAACAGCAGAAGTAGTGCGTATGGATTTCAGTAAATCATTTGGTAAGGTACCCCATGCAAGGCTTATTGAGCAAGTAAAGAGGCATGGCATCCAATCGGACACTGCTTAGTGGCTCCAGCACATGGCTTCCCACCGAAGGCAAAGATTGGTTGTGAACAGGTCATATTCTGCATCGGGGTCTGTGACAATTTCTGTGCCTCAGTGATCTACTGTGGCAACCGTACACTTCGTGATATTGTAAATGTCCTGGAAGAGGAAGTGGAGAGATGGATTAGTATATTTGCTGGTGACGCAAAGGTTGGAGGTGTTGTGGATAGTGTAGCGGGCTGTCAGAGGTTACAGCGAGACATTGATAAGATGCAAAAATGGACAGAGAAGTGGCAGATGTAATACAACTCAGATCAGTCCAAAGTGGCTTATTTTAGTAGATCAAATATTATTGCAGATTATAGTAGTAATGGTAAGTCTGTTCGTAGTATGGAGGATCAGAGGGATCTTGGGGTCCGCGTACATAGGGCGCTCAAAGCAGCTGCGCAGGTTGACTTGTAGTTAAGAAGGTACATGGTGTATTCACCGTCATTAATAGTTAAATTCGTTTTCGGAGCTGAGAGGTAATATTGCAGCGATTTGGGACCCTGGTTTGACCCAACCTGGAGTACTTCGCTCAGTTCTCGTCGCCTTGGTACAGGAAGAATGTGGAAGCCATAGAAATGGTGCAGAGCAGAGGAGGCTTACAAGGATATTGCCTGGACAGTGGACATGCCATATGAAAACGGGTTGAATGAAGTCGGCCTTTTCTCCTTGGAGGATGAGGGATGATCTAATAGAGTTCTATCAGATGATGAGGTATTAATCGTTTGGATAATCAGAGGGTTTTTCCATGTTCTGAATATGGTTACCTTAAGAGTACAAAGGTTCAAAGTGCATGGTTGTACGTACAGAGGAGTTGTCATGGGGATTTTTTGTAATGCAGAGAGTTGTGAGTATGTTGAATGTGCTGCCTGTCTACGGTGGTGGAGGCGGACACGAGAGGATCTTTGAAGAGACTTTTGGAAAGTTATTTTGAGGTTTGAATAATAGAGAGCTGTGGGTCAGCCTCGGTATTCCTCAGTTGGGGACATATTCGGCAAAAATTTGTCGGTCGAAGAGCCTGCATTGTGCTGTAGGTTTTCTGTATTTCTGTTTCTAGATCCGCCGTGATCACTTTCATTGCTAGATCAGGCCTGCTACAACAGATGGAATATTCCTGATACTATTGCTAATCTTCTTATGTTTTCATTTTCTGTCGTGTTTACAGCAGAGGGGACCTGAAATTCTATTAGCGTGATACATGGCATATTAATCATTTTATTATTCTCTTGAACCTTCTCGGTCTCAATTCATTTTTCTGACGGTAAAGATCATCATACATTCCAGCAATTCACTAATGTCCCTGATTAGCCCACAGGACACGGCAGCTGAATATAGCCATTCGAGAACCGAGTCTTCTCCATCATTGCTGATTTATCATCCCTCTAAACCACATTCTGGCGACCACTCCCCGTATCCACTGACACCCCAAAGAATCAAGAGCCAATCACTCTCCGCTGAAAAACGTTCCAATGAACCGTCCCACGTAGCCGTCTGTGGCAAAAAAAAAATCCACACATTCACCAGTATTAGCGTAAGGAAATTGCTTCCCATCTCTGATCCAAAAGGATGTCGTTCTATTGTGAAATATCGTCTTCAAGTGCAGACTCCCCAACTACAGAAGCTACCTCTCTAAGACAAAGATATCTCGGCCTTTCAATATTCGACGTATTTCAGTGAGGTTCCCCTTATTCTTTTGAACTTCAGCAAGTACATTATATACACTATCGATTTAGTAATGGCTCCCGATAATCTCCTCAGCAGAAATATTAATTCCATATTCAACTCTGCTCTCGGAAGTGTTGTCCGTAAAAGTTTTACAATGTTTCCATCATAATGAGTGCTAACTGTCTTCATTTCTCTCCGCACTGTGAATGTGGTGACATTAGTTATCCTGTCGCGGGGAAAGTGCGGTCTCTCCAAAGGCGTCACACGGTATCTGGTTGCCATGGTAGCAGCGGATCAGCTCGTCGTTCTCTTTGATCTGGTTTTGAACAAGATTCCGGTGGCTTACATTCCAGAAGAGGTTTTCCTCTGGTCGCATCGCGTTCCCGTGTGTAATATCCACGCCGGCGTGCTCTACGCCGCCACGGACTGCTCTGTCTGGTTCACCGTAACTTTCACCTTTGATCGATTTGTGGCTATTTGTTTTCAGAAGCTGAAACGAAATTACTGCACCGGGAGAGCGGTGGCTCTGGTCCTGGGGACAGTGACTCTGATGAGCTGCGTAAAGAACATTTTCTGGTACTTTTTGCTCGAAGGGTCATATTCGCTATTAAGTACGTCCCTGGTGTGTTATGTCAGTTACCGTTTATTATCCCCACCTCAGCTGGCAACATTTCTGGCGATTCATTTCGTCTTCACCCCAATATTACCCTTTATCCTGATTCTGCTGTTAAACATTTTAACCATCAGACACGTCTTAGTGGCCAGCCGAGACCGGAGGAGACTCCGTGGTTCTGGCGACGGAAAGAAGTCCGCCGACCCGGAGATGAAGAACCGGAGGCAATCCCTCCTGTTACTGCTGGCGATGTCGGGGAATTTCATCCTGCTCTGGGCGCTGCTGACGGTGTATTCCGTATGGGAGATCCTCAGTCTTTCCGTTTTACTGAAACCCCCGAAATCTCTGCGGGAGCTGGGCTAAATGCTGCAAACGCTGAGCTGCTGCACCAACACGGCCCTTTACGCCGTGGTCCAGGCCAGGTTCAGGGCTCAGCTGAAGGAGACAGTGAAATCACCCTTCCGACTAATGGCAAAGTTCATTTGGCGTTGTCAGGAGAGTATTAATCCTCATTGACGCTTCTCCCATACCGCCGTAAATATCCCTGTTCGGCAGTGGCATCTACAGTTCCATTGGCGGTATGGACGTCCCTGAATAGCTCCCGCCCTCCACCTCTCTGTGCAGCCACAGAATCCCCAGTCTGCCTCCACTCTGCTCCTTCCTGTTTACTTTCATCACGGGTCCATTGTAATGTCTGCCTCAGTACCACCAATTGTGTGATTCTACCATTATTTGCATGCGAAGCTTTGACATCACCATCGTATTACAACCGATGTGCCCTGTCGGTATTCCGTGCGGCACACGGCACACGGCATTCCTATCGGTAATGCCTGCTCAGGTACGCTCGATGCAGCTCCATCTCTTTCCTCTGGCGACGGCTATTGGCTGCAAGAGCCTTTGTTTTTGAAACGTTGAGGAACCTGGTTATCGTGAACAGACTGCAAGTCTCCGCTTGCAGTCCTTTGCAGGTCTGTGTACCCCCTCGAGAATAAATTAATAACTAGCACTCGTAAAGCGGAACGTCCAATCATTCATCGCTAGCAGCAATCCCCATCGCAAGATTTGTGGAATTAAAGAGATTCATGGACATTTCTGCAGTAGGGGTACTTCCTTTCGAATTGGATTGAGTACTTCCGGTATGTGGGGAAGGTGATTGCTGAAGAAATGGCACATGATGCCCATTTTTTTATTGATTCCCTCGTACTTGGCCTTTCTCCTTCCCCGGTTGATTATCTGCCGTTCTACTCATTTCCCGCCGCTGTCTGTGATTCCTTCCACAGACCAAACAACTACGGCCGGACGTTGGGATTAGACTGGAAGTAAGACTTTTGAAAAGGACTGGTTCCGGTAGGTTGAGACATGAGACCGAGTTGCATTGGATAGCACAGCTTCAAATGGAGTACAGTGGGCAGCGGTGGAGGGCAACCATTCTGCATGGGACCATTGTTGGGAATGTTCTGGCCTTTGACTTGGATGATAATGGGCTTGAATCATAAGGACACTTGCAGAGGACACAGACGTGATGGAGCTGTCCATGTTGAGGGAGCTTGGTAAAAGTCCAGTTGGAAATGCGGCCGGAGAAATGACAACTGTGTCATACTAATACGACAGTTCAGTGTCGAACGTTGGAGAAATAAAAGAATAGGTAATATATTTAAAATATAGAGAAAATGAGAACAAATGATGGTTTATGCTAAGGTATTATAAAAATGTTCAGCTTGGTCGAAGCATCTGTTCGTGGACATCTAATTCAGTAATTGTGTTGTTTGATTCACTCAACTGCAAACAGAAAAGCGTAGATTTGTATGCCGCCAGCATTTGACAGATTATAATGCAGAGATTTTAAGTTGGAACCCAGAAATCTCAATTTAATCACAACGCATAAAGCACAGTCCATATTTAATGTAATAGGCTGATTAATATTCTTCCAGATGACATTAAAAAAGTATTTCTTTAAAAACGTACACAAAGTGCCGGGCAATTTTCGTGCGGTAGTTTGAAATTCACTCTAAAGGACAATCCCTTTACAAAGGGAGTAGTGGGCACATGGAATACACTTCCTGGTGTGGTATTCGAGGTACAAGGATAAGTGGCCTTTCAAAGAAGCCGAGACAGACAAGTGCCTATGGGGAAAATGGAAAGACATGCTCATTTTACAAGCAGAAAAGATCAGTTAGCTATTATATAAACATAGAAAATCTGCAACACAATACAGAAAATTCGGACTTCAATACTGTGCCGAATATTTACGTACGTTACAAATTACCTCGTGTTACCGATTCACCTCTATTGTTTAAGCTCGGCGTTGCTAGCCAGGAGTCTCTTTAAATATCGTATCCGCGATCACCACCGACAACGGCAGCCATTTCCACGCACTCACCAATCTTTGCGTGAAAAAAAACGTAACCTGACTTCTCACTACACCTCCTTCCAGCAGCTTAAAGCTGTGCCCAATGGCTGGGATAAAGCCTCTGATTATCCAAATGATGAATGCGTCTCGTCATCTTATACAGCTGCATAAGTTCACCACTCATCTTATTTAACATCATTTAATATCTCCCGACGGTTACATTAATTTCTGGGGTCTATTCTTCCTGAAAAAATCTTTCTATTTCTGAGAAAATCAAATCACCCTGTCTGCCAACAACCATCGTTCTCTGCCAAATCCCATTCCGTTATTTGGCCTGAAAATAACTGAATCTACTGGGGTAACAGGTGTATACGGTATACTGACCTCTCGACAGTAGCTGTAATACAGACCACAGATTTCAACTGGAAAAATGTGTGCCTGAAGGGTAATGTATGATACTCATGGGATCTTTCTACATGCAGCTCGATTGGGTTTGGATTGTTTTTTGCAGTTTGTCTGAAAGTCGACTGGTAGATGATCTATAGTGGATTGGGTGCAAGGAAATGAAAAGGAAATTATTATGGAGTTTAAGGTACACGAACCTTTAGAATGCAGTAATCAAAATGTAGTTGAGTTCAATATGAAATATGATACGGAAAAATAAAGTCCGACGCAGGAGTATTTCAGTCGAATAAGGAGAATTAGAGCGGAATGAGAAAGGCCTGGGAATAAATAAACAAATAGATAGATAGATAGATAGATAGATAGATAGATAGATAGATAGATAGATAGATAGATAGATAGATAGATAGATAGATAGATAGATAGATAGATAGATAGATAGATAGATAGATAGATAGATAGATAGATAGATAGATAGATAGATAGATAGATAGATAGATGGATAGAGAGAGAGATAGTTAGCGCGGCCAAGGACATACGGGCTTGTAATATTATAAAGGTCGATGGTAGGTTGTTTGCCAGGTTCCATACATACAAGGGCCATGTTTGAGCTCAGAGAGGAAACGCTGAGGGATCGGGACTTGAATTGGATGTGAAAGGCAAGTTTATGAATGGGATGAGGAGGACGGCGGTAAGTTGGAGACAGGAGAGGGGGATAAAAGCATAAGGAAAAAAAAAGATGTAGGAAGGGTGACATTGTGAATCAAGACAGTAGAAGGGGGGGGGGAGGGATCAGGTACATCAGGTAAAGCCGCTGTTTGTAACAAGTTTGTATGTTCTCGCAGTCCACTGAAATCTTAGACCCGGGGACACAGTGTCGAAGTAGAAGGGTGTCCTTTTAGAATGGAGGTGAGGAGGAATTAACGTCAGACAGAGAGTGGCGAATCTTTTGAATTATTTAAGGCAACTGGTGATAGATTCTTGATTTGCGCATGAGGAGATAAGGGGAGAAAGCGGCAGACTGGGGCTGAAAACAGGAAATTAGATCAAACATGATGAAATGACAGAATTGACTCGATGGACCAAATAGGCGAATTCTGCTCGAATATATTAGGGTCAATAATAATAATAATAATAATAATAATAATAATAACAATAACAAGAAGAAGAAGAAGAAGAAGAAGAAGAAGAAGAAGAAGAAGAAGAAGAAGAAGAAGAAGAAGAAGAAGAAGAAGAAGAAGAACAACAACAACAACAACAGTAATAGCCGAAATCAATGAATGAATAGGCATGAATTGTCCAATCCCTGAAAGTTAGTCAATCGGTACCTAGTGAAGTCGGACCGACTGTAATAGGGATTTGATAACCCTGACGGCGAAGGACCTTG
Source organism: Hypanus sabinus (assembly GCF_030144855.1). Classification (NCBI taxonomy): domain Eukaryota; kingdom Metazoa; phylum Chordata; class Chondrichthyes; order Myliobatiformes; family Dasyatidae; genus Hypanus; species Hypanus sabinus. The sequence goes on from NW_026781697.1 coordinate 68,909, forward strand.
ATGAATGATTCAGCTTTGTGCTGGGAGCGGTTCATGCAACGGAACTGTGGAAGAACGAGCGTGTGCGGGGAGACCGATAGAAAAAAATTCTTGGAGGCGAGTTCGACGGACGCAGAGGAAGCGGGTGGCAAGGGGCTTCGATGGGCTGACTGTTCTCCGAGTCACTGGCAGGTTTTAGTCTGAGGCGGCCGTAGACGTGCGCCGCCGTGCGAGCCTCGTTGGGCAGAAGTAGGTCGCCGAGTCCGTCTCCTCGCAGCTGCTGAGCTGCAGAGTGAAGCCGTTCTGTGCAGCTTCGAGCAAAGTGGTGAACCGAAGTTTAAAGGGTGTCTCGCATGAGCCGAACTCGTTGCAGACCCACGCCAGTCTCGTACCGACTTGCGGGTACAAGAACATGGTGTCGCTGCCCATGCCGCCTCCTTCCAAACAGCACTGAAAACTGAACTGTATTCCCGGCCGAATAGAGGCCGCGGTAGGGATCTGGACCACTGTTGGTGCAGCCGACAAAGCTGGATTAACATACAAGAGAAATGATTTCATGGTCAAGTGGATGGCAATGGCATAATCTTACGCCATTTTAAATAGGATTTGGGATCGTCCTTGAATCGGACGGTTCGACCGGTTTGAGAAAATAATTGATCAAGCAAAGAATTCACAATTGTGCAAGAGTGTCAGGGATAAAATTAGGCAGACAAGAGGCACGTCAGGAGGGAAATACATCGTGATTCTGCAGCGCTGTTCGATAGCAAATGCGCCTTGTTCACTTCTTCAACTGAGCACTGTCCGTCGAAGCTGCTCCCGGATATGACGTCGATACTGTCCGTACCACAATTGCCAATTGATCTCCTGCTTACGACATCATTGTCTGACCGTCTACTCCGGACGGAAATGGCAATTGCCTGGAGTCATGTTTCAGGTGGTGCAGATGCAGCCCTTCAGCCTTATTCTTCTCCGCAGGCCAACTCTCCTAATGAATCCCTTCGTATAAGCCTGAGGTTCGCGCGTTTTCCTCAGAACCTTCCTTTTCCACGTACCCGTCCAGATGTCAGTCCGACGCTGGTAATTTTATGTGCGCCTCCCACCGTTTTTATTAGTCCTTGTGAAAAAACGGTCACTTTAAAGGCCCTTGAAAACCACCCACCTTCAACCCAGTTCTAAGATTTTTTAGATTTATGGACAAGATTTCTGCATGTTGCGTTTCTGTGGAATCCATTAAGTTGTTCTTGCTTGTTCAGTGTTTAATATTATATCCGGACCGATATGCAAATGAACCATGGTAAAATGGTGAATGAAGGAAACAACCAATCAACCACGTCCTCACATGTATTTCCGTTAAGAATTTGTGCGTAAGAAGGCGCTGTTGCAGCACAGAATTGATGAGACACCGCACACCGAGCCGGGAACGGCAGTCAATTCTGCCCATCGAAACGTAGTAATATCAGTTCAAATGAAGTAAGCATGAAACCTACCTCGTTACCTTCTCTGTATATAATTTAACTCTTCTCGGTCTGCAAACTTTCTGACTGCCTCACTTAATCTGGTAATGCCCTGCTTTTACCACTCTCCTTTATCATTTTCTACTCACCATCCCTCCTTTCACCTCCGTCTGGTGCTCCTCCCCGTTTTCTTTCTTCTATCCTCACCTATCAGACTCGCCTTTTCCCAACCCTTATGTCCTTCACCAATCAATCTCCTAACTTTTTATTTCACAACAAGGCTTTTACGAGATGGGGTTTCTGTCCCTGTGCCGAGTCCTCTCCCTTCCGCCACCGACTCTCTATGGGCGGAGTCTGATTCCATCGATCAATGAGAGATTTTGGGTGGAACTACTTGCCGAAACAGCGCAGGGTGACCCGACAATCATTGAGAGGGGGCGTGTATACGGACTACTGGTGTACAGTCGGCTGGGCAATGAGTTTGAAAGCTCGTTCCCCTCCTCGCCACTCTCAATGGCAAGAGTGAAACGTCAATGTAGTCATGTTTGTCTTACTGGTGATGATAACGTTATTTCATGGTGAGTGTTTCATGAAGCGGGGCTGTTTTGAATCAGTTTTTTCTGCAATTTTTATTTCTCACAGTCACTCACTATCGCACTGACTTCCTATCCTCAAGTTTTTTTTATGTATTCTCTCGCCATCTTTTCTTTTCTCTCATCCCCTTTATCTGTATCGCTTTTTCCGTGCGCATTCACAGTTTGTAATTGCATAACATCGCTCAGCTCTACAACTTTCTTTTTTTTACATTTTCCACCTTCACCCGTTCCTCTGTTATTCTCCTTTCCGCCGGTATGTTCACCCGTCCGTCTCCATTTACTTCCACCTTATAGTTACCTCTTATTGCGCCTGCGTACTGGTTCATGTTCTAAATAGTTTTAACTATCTTCGTGTCTGCTTGTCTGTTTCCTTATCTAACTGCTAGCCAATCCGTTTATCTATCTATCTATCCACATCGCTCAGGCGATCGATGTGTTTATGGATGTATATATGTATCCATCTGTTTCCTTTGCATGTTTGAATGTCTTTCTATCTATCTATCTATCTATCTATCTATCTATCTATCTATCTATCTATCTATCTATCTATCTATCTATCTATCTATCTATCTATCTATCTATCTATCTATCTATCTATCTATCTATCTATCTATCTATCTATCTATCTATCTATCTATCTATCTATCTATCTGTCTGTCTATCTATCTATCTATCTATCTATCTATCTATCTATCTATCTATCTATCTATCTATCTATCTATCTATCTATCTATCTATCTATCTATCATTCAATTATGTTAATTGGAATTTATTTTGATTGTCCATTTTCCCGTTTCTCGGGGCTCAGAGTGAATTATTTGTCCAAAAACACCGATTCCGGTAAGGGAGAAGTGTCAAGGAGGATTAATGCAGTCCTGAGAACGCCGAGTGAACTGTGCTTACAGACGTAAGAGCGATTTCACGGTCTCCTTCAGCTGCAATCTGAACTTGGCCTGGACCACGGCGTAAAGGGCCGTGTTGGTGCAGCAGCTCAGAAGTTGCAGCATGTAGCCCAGCTCCCGCAGTGAATCCGGCGGCATTATGTATCGATATAGGCTATCCCAGACGGAATACACCATCAGCACCGCCCACAGCAGGATGAAATTCCCCGACATCACCAGCAGTAACAGGAGGGATTGCCTGCGGTTCTTCATCTCCGGGTCGACGGGCGTCTCACCATTGCGCGAACCGCGGAGTCTCCTCCGGGCTCGGCTGGCCAGTAGGACGTACCTGATGGTTAAACTGTTGAGCAGGAGAATCAGGACAAAGGGAAATATCGGGGTGAGGAAGAAATGAATCATTAGAAAAGTTGTATACGCAGATAGGGAAAAATAACCTGGACTTTTCCAACAGAGCATGGGCGACACTCCCATCGAATAAACCCCATCGAGGAAAAAGTACCAGAAAATGTTCTTTACGCAGCTCAGCAGAGTCACTGTCCCCAGAACCAGAGCCGCCGTTCTCTCGGTGCAGTATTTTCCTTTCAGCTTCTGAAAACAAATGGCGACAAATCGATCAAAGGTGAAAGTGACGGTGAACCAGACAGAACAGTCCGTGGCAGCGTAGAACACGACGGCGTGGATGTTGCACACGGGAACATGGAATGACCAGAATAAAAGCCGAATTGGCATGTAGGTCACCAGAATCTTGCTCAGTACCAAATCGAAGAGAACGACGAGCTGATCGGCCGCAACCATGGCAACCAGATATATTGTGACGCCTTTGGAGAGACCGCACTTTCCCCTCGACAAGATGAGGATTGTCATCAGGTTCACTGTGCAGAGGTAAATGTAGACTATTAACACACACTTGGATGGGAACATTCTTCAAAAGCAGTTATATTAATCGATGTCTCTTCCGGCAGCAGATATGGACATGGAATCAATATAAGTACTAAAGAGATTATCGGGAGCCATGATTAAATAGGTAGTGATTATAATGTACCGGCGGAAGTTCCGGAGAACGAGGGGAGTTTCATTGAAACCTATAGGAGATTGAAATGCCCAGATATCGTGGACGAGGAGGACTGTAACATCTGTAGTGGGGTAGTCTGCAACTAGAAAACGAGGGTTACAATAGAAAGACATCACTTTCAAAAAGATGTGGGTAGAAATTTCTTTAGACCTGAGCTTGTGAATGTGTGGAATTTCACGTCAGAGACGGCTCTGCCATGACAGCATACTGCAATCGTTTACCACAGAATAGTATTTTGTTTCTCAATGTGTCGTTCCCAAGTAGCTGACCTCGCCTTCAGCAACGTTGTGTTCGGTGCGCCTAGACGCTTGTACTTCCGCTTAAAAAATCGACATCCGTCTGAAGGCTCCCAGACCCTACTGGACTATTTGTGTAGGCGGTAGATCATGGCAGTAATGATGGCCACGTGACCTCATTATCTTTAACACTGGAGCCTCGATGTATTTATTTATTCTTTCATTCGGTCATTCATTCCTTCCTTCCCTCCTTCTTTCCTTCCTTGCTTCCTTCCTTCCTTCCAGCGATGCAGACCCTCCAACATACATGGGGAAAGCTGAATTATCCCACCATGTCCCATATGTATTGTGGAACACAAAGCACCGGACGCATGTGTACGCTTCACGGAGGGAGCAGATGTCATTTGCTAGAACACTGCCCGGATTGGAGGGCACTCACTTGTGAGGAGAGTTTGTGAGAGCTCCGACTTGCCTCTCTGGGAGTGAAGGTGCATGTGAGGTCACTTGGTGGCAGTGTTTAACAGGAGAAGTGACACAGGTAACGTCTGCCTGACAGCGAAGGAACCAGGACACTGACAGCCCCAAAGTTGGAGAACGAACGTCCGTAACTCGCTCTGCATATGCTGCTGAAGCGAGACCGGTTTGAGAGAACTGCCATGAAATTAGCGAGTCGTTAGAGGACAGGAATGAAAGAAAAGCTGACATATCTTTCAACGTTCAGTACGAGGAATAGATGAATCACTTACCAGGAACAGCTACAATGGCGAGTACAGGATAGTAAACCCGTTGGACGGCATCAAGCGCCTGATAGATTCGATTGTCCAACGGCAATCCTCTAGGATTTTTATCCAGATATTTATACGCCCAAAACATATTCCTTCCAGATGCCGCAGTGTTCCGCGATGCATTTTCCTGACCCATTCCTTGAATACTCCAGATTCCTGTTCCCGATCCAGCCTCTGTCTGCTCTCTACCTGGAGCCCGTTGATCTCTGATTCCGTAGACTGGCGGCTCTGATTGAGACTGGCGTTCAGAGGGAGACATATTAATAGCACAGGCAACTAGCAGCCACACCTCCGCGGTGACGTCATCAATCCCCACGGACACTCGCTTAATTAAATTCTACGGAATGACAGGCGCAGTTAACCTTTTATTTGCAAACCGCCAAAGAAACAATACATACGCAGATTGGAAGTGAATCTCATAATCTCTGTAGTCGGCTGTCCGCCGATCCGTGTGTTGTCTGTAAGTGGAAACAAAGTTGAGAAACCTATTGACACACAGTCAGATATTGACATACAATTAATCTGGAATGGAATGCACAAGCAGCAAAGAAGAATAAAAACAATAATACTGATAAGAATAGATTAAAATAATGATTACACAGATATTACGTTATATTTGCATTTTTAAGTGAGTGGTGCGCAACGTGCTACTCCTATTATGGGAGTTGGGAAGGCAAGGAGAACTCGACTAACCATGACGATTACAGTTGCGAGAGCTGCGTTCAGGGGCAGCTTCTGACAATCAGCGTTAAGGAGGTTGAGCTGCGAATACAGGAACTACCGATCATTTGGGAATCTGAAGCGGTGATGGACAGAGCATATGGAGAGGGAGACACACCCAGGGCGCAGGCACAGGAGACTGTGTGATAGTCTGGAAGGAGAAAATGCTTTCTTCTCCTTAAACATTTTGGACAGTGTCGTTGGGTTTCGGGGCGGGTGTATGAACGAACAGTGTTCAGTCACCGTGATCGGGTCTCGGACACGCAGCTTACCACTGCAACTCAGTAGAGAAGTGGGCGGTGGGTGGTGTGATTCGGGGTGGTAAGGGCGGAAGGCAGTCTGTAGTGATACGATATTCGGTAGTCAGTTGTGTGGACAGGAGGTTCTGTCGCCGACAACGTCCGGGATATCACGGATCGAGTCCTCAACATTCTTCAAGGGAAGGCTGATCAGCTAGAAATTGTGGTCGCCGTAGGTGCCGATGACATGAGTACGATGAGTGACGATGTAGTGCATAGGCGGTTCGGAGAAGTAAGAGGTCAGTTAATGGACAGAATCACCAGATTTCGGATCTAAGGTTTTCTCACCGCACCACGTGCCTGTAACAGAGCGAGAAAGAGCTTTCAGTTTAAAGCCTGGCTAATGAGTTGTTTTCATATGCAGTCATTTGAAAATAAATGGGAACAAACATTTGGCACCTTCACGGCTGAGTCGACCTGCAGATTTTCATAGAAGCAGGGAAACAAAGAAAACCTACAGCACAATACAGCCCTTCGGCCTACAACGTAGTACCGAACATGTCCCTACCTTAGAAATTACAAGGCTTACCAACAGCTCTTTATATTATGTGTTGCAAATACCTATTTAAAAGTCTCTTAAAAGATCTTATTGTATCCAGCTCCATCACTGTTGCTGGCAGTCCATGCCACGCTCTCACCACTCTCTGAGTAAAAGACTTAACCCTGACATCTCATCTGTACCTACCCAGCACCTTAAACCTGTGTCCTCTTGTGGCAACCATTTCAGCCCTGGAAATATCCTTTGAATATCCACACGATCAATGCCTCTCATCATATATCAGATCACTCCACAAACTCCTTCGCTAAAAAGAGAAAAAGCCAAGTTCACTCAACTTTTTTCACTTTTAGAGATGCTCCATAATCCAGGCAACATCCTTGTACATCTCTTCTCCACCGTTTCTATGGTTTCCACATTTTTCCTGTAATGCGGGGACCGGAACTCAACATAATACTCCAAGTGGGGTCTGACCAGGATCCTATAAAGCTGCAGCGTTACCTCTCGTCTCCAAAATTCAATTCTACGATTGATGAAGGCTAATACTCCGTCCGTCTTCTTAAACACAGAGTTTACTTGCGAAGCTGCTTTGAGTGTCCTATGGATTCGGACACTAATATCACTCTGACCCTTCACAGGGTTAAGAGTCTTTCCATTGATGCTATATTCTACTATCATATCTGACCTACCATAATGAACCACTTCAGACGTATCTGGGTTGAACTCCATCTGCCGCTTCTCAGCACAGTTTTGCATCCTATCAATGCCCCGCTCTAAATTGTGATAGCACACGACAGTATCCACAACACCTCAAATCTTTGTGACATCAACAAACTGACTAACCCATCCTTACACCTCCTCATGCAGGTCATTTATAAAAATCACGGAGAGTAATAGTGGCAGAGTAGATTTCTGAGTCATTACAATGGTGACCGAACTCCATGCAGAATATGACACATCTACAACCACGCTTTGCCTTCTGTGGGCAAGCCAGTTCTGGATCCACAAGGCAATGTGCCCTTGGATCCAATGAATCTTTACTTTCTCAATGAGCCTTGCATAGGGTACCTTATCAAATGCCTTGCTGAAATCATATACACTACATCTGCTGCTCTTCCTTCATCAATGTAGGCTGTCACATCATCAAAAAATCATTCAGGCTCGTAAAGCACAAACTGCCCTTGACAAAGCATGCTGACTATTCCTAATCATATTATATCTCTCCAAATGTTCATATATCCTGCCTCTCAGAGTCTTCTCCCTGAAGTTACCAACCATTGAAGTACGACTCACTGGTCTATAATTTCCTAGGTTTCTCTACTCACATTTTTGAATAAAGTGTCAATATCCGCAACCCTCCAATCCTCTGGAGCCTCTCCTTTTCTCATGGATGTTTAAGAGTTCATCGCCAGAAGCTTAGCAATCTCCTTCCTCGCCTCCCACAGTTGCCTGGAGTACATTTCCTCCGATCCGGGTGACTTAACCAACTTGCTGCTTCCCAAAAGCTGCAGCATATCCTCTTTCTTAATATCTGCATGCTCAAGCTTTTAAGTCTGCTGCAAGTCATTACGACAATCGTCAATCTCCTTTACCATAGTGAATACCGAAGTAATGTATCCATTCAGTACTTTTGCTATTTCCTCCAGTTCCATACACACCTTCCGACTGTCACACGTGATAGGTCTGATTTTCAGAACAAATGTTCTTGCTCTTCACATACTTATAGAATGTCTTGGGGTTTCCTTTAATCCTGTCCGCCGGACCTTCTCATGGACCCAGCTGGCTCTCCTAATTTCCATCTTAAGGTATTTCCTGCTAGCCTTATTTTCTTTTAGATCTCTAACATTACATAGCTCTGTGAAACAGTTGTGAGTTTTAAATTTATTCCAGCCTTTGTACTCCACGGTTCCTGTACACAACAATTACTCCCCTGTCCCCTGTACCTGTACAGAACTTCACACAAATAATCCATGAAGATTTACCAAATTTCTTCCGTACTTTTCCTTCAGAACATCTGTTCCCAATTAAAACTTCAATTTTCTGCCTAATAGCCTCATAATTCCTCTTACTCCAATTAAACGGTTTTCTACCTTATATGTTCCTATCTCTCTCCAGTGCTATTGTAAAGATATAGAATTATCATCACTATCTCCAAAATGCTCCCCCATTGTTAAATCTACATCTAACGAGTTAGATTTACAAACAACAATCAAGAACAGACTCCCCTCCTGTAGGCTTTGCTACATATTGTGTCAAAAATCCTACCAGAACACACATAACAAACCACCCCATCTAGCCACCTTGCTCCAGGGAGATGCCAATAGTTATTAGTTAAATTAAAACTTTAATCACGACAACTCTGCTAAAGTTTCACCTTTCCAGGAACTGTTTCCCTATCTGTCCTCGATATCACTTTTACTATTGGGCGGCCTATGAACACACCCAGTGACGTTTTTGACCCCTTCCTTTTCCTAAAGTCCACGCACAGATACTCGGTAGACAATCCCTCCATGGCATCCAACTTTGCTGCAGCCGTGACACTATCTATGATCCATAGTGCCTCGCACTAACCTCTCTTGCCTCCCACTCTGTCCTTTCTGAAACCCGGCACTTGAAGTAACCATTCCAATCGCAGAGTCATCCAAGTCTCTGCAATGACCATCACATCATAGCTCCAAATACTGATCCACGCTCTAAGCTCATCCGCTTTCTTCACAATACTACTTACGTTAAGATAGACACATCTCAAACCGTCGGTCTGAGCGGGTCCCTTCTCTATCACCTGTCTATCCTCACTCACGCACTGTCTACAATCTTTCGCTATTTGTCAGCCAACAGCATCTTCCCCAGTCTCTTCAGTTCGGTTTCCACCCCCCAACAATTCTAGGTTAAACTCTCCGCCGTAGCCTTAACAAACCTCCCAACCAGGATACCGGTTCCCCTAGGATTCAAGTGCAACCGGTAAAATTTGTACAGTCACACCTGCCCCTAATCAAGTTCCAGTGATGCAGAAATCTGAATCTCTGCCCTCTACTCCTATCCTTAGTCACTCATTTATCCTCCACCTCATTCAATTCCTTTTCACACTCTCTCGTGGCAGAGGCAGTAATTTCGTGATCACTACCTTTGCTGTCCTGCTTCTCGGCTTACTTCCTCACTCCCTGTAGTCATTTTTTTTCGGGACCCCTTCCCTTTTCCGAGCTGTGTTATTGCTACCAATATGTACCACGATCTCTGTCTGTTCTCCTTTTCACTGCAGTATATCTTGGACGTGATCTGAAACATCACGGACCCTAACATCTGGGAGGCAAACTACTATCCAAGAGTTTTTCCTGCGTCCACAGAACCACCCGCCTGGCACCCTAACTATAATGTAACCCTATCACTACTGCCGTACTTTCAGCATAAGTGTGAAATTATGAACCAGGTCATGACGGTACTTTGATAAATACTGTGTTCGGAAATTTGAACTTGGAACAGAATGACACACAGACTGCTCGTGGAACTCAGCCGTTGAGACAGTATCACTGAAAATGATTGACGGCTCGGGCCGGGACCATTAATTAGGTCTTGACAGCAGCGATGAATGTTGTTGTTGTTTATTTTCCAATCAGTTCCCTGTTCATCACAGGCATTTGCATCGAATCACAAACGTCCTGAGCCTAAGCAAACTTGGATAAAACATGTTCATAACCCTCACCAGTTTTAGATCACAGGGTCTTAAGGCCAGATATAGGAGCAGAATTACGACATTTAGCCCATCGAGTCTGCTCAATCATAGCTTATCCTTTATTTCGCTTCCTCGCTGCCGTTGCCCGGCCATCTTCCCGTAACATTTGCCGCCGTGTCCAATCAGCAACCTACAAATCTCTGCCTTAAATGCACCTAACGACCTGGCCTTAACAGCTGAATGTGGACACAAATTCCACAATTTCACCATTCCCGGCTACAAAATGTACTCTGAATCACTGTTTTTAATGGACGCCTTTCTTTTTCTGAGGCTACACCCCTTGTCCTATGCACCCCAAACTTGGGCAGCATCCTTTCCACATCCTCTCTACAAGACTATTCAATATTCCAAAGGTTTAGATGAGACCAACTTCATTCCTCTGAATCCTAACGTGTACAGTCCCAGAGGGATCCGAACTTTCTTGTATGACAGCTCTTTCATTCCTGGAATCATCCTTGAGAAGCAGGCCTCTCCGGTACCACCACATCTTTGTTCAACGAGGATCTGAAAACTGTTCACAAAACCCACGCTGAGGCATCAACACTGCCTTGTAAAATCTCAGCATCTCATCACTGTCCCTGTTTCCTAGACCTCTTGAAAGGATTGCAAACGTTGTATTTTTCTTCCTTACCTCGACACTGCCTGCACGTTAACCGTTTAGGTGCTCTGCACAAGGTCTCCAATTTCCTTCTACACCACAGTTTGGTAGATTTTCTCCACAATTAGCAAATAGTCTGCATATTTAATCTACTATCAAAGTGCATGACCATGCATTTTCTAACATTGTATTTCTCTTGCCACTTTCATGCCAATTCTCCTTATCTTTCTGAGTTCTCTGCGAAAGGCCTGTTTCCTCAACAGTACCTCAACCGACACCAATATTCGAACAATCTGCAAAACTGGCAACACCGCCAACTGATTCATCATTTATATCGTTGATCTACAGCACACAAAAACGGTCCTTACGCATTCACCTGCGGAAGACAACTGGTCACTGACTGCCAGATAAACAGATCCTATTACTCCCACTCACTGTCTCCCACCATTCAACCAATGCTCATGTTATTTCTTGTAATCCCATAGACTTGTCAAAGGTATTTTGAAAGTCCAAATAGACAACATCTACTCCATCTCCTTGATTTATCCTGCATGTGTTCTCCTCAAGGAATTTCAGAGGGTTCTTCAGGCAAGATTATAGCAAATGTCTGCAGTAGTTAAGTCTCTTGGGCCTGGTGATATCTGCGCAGGATATGGAGAGAGACGACTGAGGAACATGCTGACTCTCTCGCCTTGTGTTGCCTCATCCTTAACAACAACTTCCCAACCGCAAACGGATCATTTTATTCCCACTCGTTGCCTACTCTCCCAGTGCTCCCTGTATTTCTTGCAATAGCTCTCAATTTGGTAAGATGTCTCGTGTGTGCACCTTGTCAAAGGTCTTTTGGGAGCCCGAATAGTTACCATCCGCTGCATCCCTTTTATCTATCTGACATGTATCCCAGTAGAAGAATGTTATTCCCCCGGAGGTTTTACGATCGAAGGAAAATAAAACGTCTTAAATGCACTGACCTTTCTTTGACGAAATATGTATCCAACCCTGTACTCTTGTGGCAAACAGGAGTTATCATGGATACTCGCTACTAATTCCTTGTGCGAAAATTGAACAAAGGTCGAATCTGTTTCACCGTCGACATTAACTTTCCCAATCCTTCGTGATGTCCGAACTCCTTTAATATCTGCACTCTACACTGACCAAACTGGCAGTATTGTAGCGAAACTGCCGGCAATAAACCTTGAGACTTAAAACAGAAAGCAAAATATCAATTTTCAACGAAACTGCGTCATAATATCTGAATACGCAGCAACATGGATTCATTGGCGAATTCAGCCACCAACTGCCCACGTCACAAAATGGGGTTCTCCTTTCATACCAGAAGTTCCCAACGTGGGGCGTACGCCCCACAGGGGGGTAATTTGATTTTAAGTGGGGCAATTCGAGAATGTTATTAACAGTGAATTTTCTCTAGCAAGTCTGTGTGAGTATGAGTGTGTGTGCGAGTTATTACATATGTGCATATACAGTATGCATACATAAAAATACTTGTGTGTATGTACATGAGTATTGCGTATGTACTGGATATATAGTGTATCACCATCATTACAACCATCAAATGGCTTTCACAATTAAATTAATGAATTGATTGATGTCGGAAGGAACGAATAAACAAGTCCAAATGCGTCAGAAACACGTACGAGGTCGCGCCAATGCTACTTTTTGCGGTAGCTTTCGGTTCTTGGTGGTGTGAAGTTGTGCACATTGCGTCATCTCTTTTAAACGGTGTATCTGTCTTTGTATGCTGTAGAAACGAATCGGCACTTTTTATTATATTTATCTGTATTATTATTTTACTATCACTTAATGTTCTTCCTTTACAATTTCTTAGTAATTTCTTCCTCAAAAATTTAACATTCCTTTGGTTCTTTCAGTTTTATTATTCATGAATGCCATGTTCTTTGAAGCTTGTTTAAACCGAGTTAATGGTCTTTTAGGCTTCCTCCTGGTGAATAGGATTTCACTTTTTGAATAAAAAGAAGTACATATCACCACAGGGGGCATCAGGGTTTTAGAGGTGATTAGGTGGGGCATGGCCAAAAAGAGGTTGGGAACCACTGTTTTATCTCCTGTTGAAAAAAAAATCTCATCTTTCAGTGGCGGGAAAATGACGTCGCTCCACCATCACAACACAATTACCTCATGCCCAGCATAGCCTCGGTTACATCATGGTCACGTGTCAGGTGCAAGATATCCACGGGTACGAAACACTACAATCTGCCAGTCTTTAACGGTGCAACAAGATAATCATTTATATGCCTTAATCTGGATTTGCATGCCAGTGGCATTCGTCTCTTTTCGTATGAATGAGGTATTACCGCTCAGTTGCAGAATGCAGGTATCTATCTGATCGACAGAAGAGTGAAAAGGAATAAACAGACAGTGCAGAACAATCTGGAGTTATTTATATCAATACAAGTTTTAGCAACTAGGGTATTGTTGGCGGGACAACGGACCATGGCCTGGTCTCCAGAACTGAGTCCAACGCTATGGCTCAGAATGGAAGGGAAAGAGAAGTAGTTTCATGGAACTGACTAGTTGGAGTTTCAGACAGGTAGTTCAGTGGAGACATGTAAATGGTGATGAAAAGGGCCAGGATATGGGGCAGCGTGATACTGACGCAATATATAGTTGTTTTCGCTAAAATGACTCAACAGTTTTGTCACAATATCATCCCAACCGACAATAAAACTTTTCGCCTCCTGATTTTGTCCTAGAGTGTATCCGTTTCCGTAGCGAACAGCGATGTGAAGTATTCATCAAGTATTTTCCGAAGTTATTTTCTCCAAATACCCTTCTTTCTCCTTTAAAAGGCCCGCCATTCTCCTCGCTTCACATCTGCGCCTTATATGCTTTCTCAAAGTCCTTTGTTTCAACATTCGCGCTTGGTTTAACAACATCCGCATGTCTGGCTCGATATAGGATGAGTAAACATTAAACATTATTTATTTTCTTATGTCCATATCTACAATGCTTCGAAACATTCAGCTTCTCGAACATTGCCTTGTCTTGCTTCACAATTATCTTCATCCTCAGAAAAAAACAACATACTGTCACAGCGATTGATATTATAAGATATCTACATGTCAGACTTGGAATTAGACCAAACGTCGGTTATTAATTCTGTCTCATAGTTGCCTACCCAATGCATTTCTATTCGGCATTCGGCCCAATGACCGCTTTCGCGTGAAGACCAGTCTGATGATAACCTGTCACGACCATAACTCTTCAGCGATTATGGGCACTGTTCCCAAAATGGTCCCCAAAGAATTCGTGATAATATGGTCGGTATAACTCCCTATATATTTCTTATCGTGACTCGGGGGCACAGGAAATATAACAATTGAAAACATATGTTCATTATTTACGACTATAATGGCAAATTAATGTAAAGGGGGTTTATTATTTTTTCTTTGTTTAGTTGGGAAAGGGTTTCCTTTTGTTAACTAGCAGGAATGCTAATTTACTGATAACGAGAATGGTATTCCTTTGTAAACCAAATGGGGATTAATGTTCTTTCTTCTGAGTCTGTAAGCTTTTGTTAACGGGCTTTTGGGCAGATCGGCGCGAGGGGGTCGAGCGAGAGGACGCAATGCTGTAAGCTGGGCGAGGATCGGACCCCAAAGGGGGGTCCGAAGCCGGGAGGTACTCCGAGGAGGGGGGATGAAGCTAGATGTGCTTGGTTGACCACTCGGAGGGTCCTGAGCTGCGAGTCGAGGAGTTCGGAGGGTCCTGAGCTGCGAGTCGAGGAGTTCGGAGGGTCCTGAGCTGCGAGTCGAGGAGTTCGGAGGGGATCGAATGGTGGCCAGAAGACTTCAGAAATTGAGTTCCAACGGTTGTGCACGAAGTGGTTTGGACTTTGATAAGTTTGGCGCCTTTTCTTTATTTTTTTTTCCTCTTCATATATACTGTATCGTTATTAATCACTTAGTTATAGTAACCTTTATAAATTGTACTCATTTAATCGCATATGGTGTACTGTCTGTTTTGGGGCGAGGCGGGGACATCACACAGCATCCACCCCAGCTGATTACCCAGTTTGGTGGGGCCGAAGGCTGCTCCCCCTAGACGAAACGAGCTGAGCGAGCCTGAGGCGACCCGAGGGTTACATTGTGGGGTGCTCTTCCGGGGTTGATTTCTGTGGAAGCTGTGTGATCGCCTTCTTTAAATTGTGTCTGCGGCGAAGATCTGGTGTGCCTTTGTGGGTGTGCGATTGCTTGTTATCACTGCGTGTGTGTTGGGTGGGGCGGCTGCTGCTGGTAGCCTGGAGGTCGTTGTTCGAGTTCCGACTAGTGCTGACGAAATGGTGGTGGGACCATGTGTTGTCCGTACTGTTTGGAGAGTGAATAGTGAAAAGTTGGGATGTTTCAGCAGCGGTTGTTGGAATAATGTCCAGCCCTAAAGGGGCGGAGGTGTGGGCGGAGCGGACCCCTCAGTTGTTGGGTGAGTGGCAGTGCTTGGCTGAGGAAAAGCGACAGGGACGGGTTGAAGGTTTGAGTAGGCGGGCTGGTGACTTTGTTAGAACTGTCGAGCGCAATTACCTCGAAGTGACCGCTGCCAGTTCTGGGAAAGTGTGGGAAAATGCGTGTGATTCGACTGGAAGTCAAATGCCGCAGCTGGGGGGCTTATCATATCCGTGGCAGGAGATTGGTGGGAAGTTTTTAGGGTATCCCTTTTTGCCTAGTGGGGCAGATAAATTGCTTGTGGTGCCAATGGGATCTGTCAAGGGGATCAGTTGTTCCGTTGATTCGAGAGGTGTCGGGAAACTTAGAGGAGGCCCAGTGGGGGAACGGCTTGGGGTCTCTGGGGGAGCACGTTCCCAGCAATGTACCAAGGAACTCCCGAAAGGAACAGACTCTATTCCTGAAGGCTCAGAGGGACCAAGCATACAGGTGTTGTTACGGATGAATGGAAGTGAAGTTATAGCCATCCTCGGCACCGGGGCGCCGGTTAAGTTGCTGTACAGTTTGTTTCATAACCGTTATTGGACGCATTTACCCTTGACGCCATTGAGGACACTGGAGATTGGGGGTACCAGTGCCGGTGATTATCCAGACGACGGTGTTTGTCAGTGAAAGTTGAGTTCTTGGAGGCAAATGTGGAGGAGACTGAGGTTCATGAATCGTTAATGCTGATGTGTCCGGACCCTGTTGAGACGGGCAGCGTTTCTGTTCTAGAGAGAAGCAATATCCTGCTGGTGTGCTTGGGGGCCTGCCCGGAGGAGGCGGGTGAGCGCTGTTTGGAGGCATTGTCGATGCACCCAGAGTTTCGAGCTGCTTGTGTGGACGTGTGTAGCAGCATTGGGCTGATACCGAATTCAATCAAGAGCCAGTGGCGGTACGGCCTGGGGGGAAGTATCTGAGAGTGAGATCCTCTTAGTGGACGCTGCGAAATATCACGAGGGAGGGGAGTTGACTGCTGAAGACACCTCGGAGAGAGAGAGGTTGCGGCGACTGGCCCCTACAGCCGTGGAAGACGTAGGCAGCGTGTGTGTGGATTATATTGCGTTGACGTGGCGCACTGTCAGTGACCAGAATATGGCGCTGTGGGCCGGAGAGGCGATGGCCTGTCTGAGTGGTGCGATGTGGTTTAAGGTGGTGGATCTGATGAGTGGATGTTGCCAGATCCAGATGAGTGGGGCCGACAAGGAGAAGACGACCGTTATAAATTCCCTAGGAGTCTTCGGGTCCGAAAAGATGCCACAGGGCATATCCGGATCCCTTGCAACCTTTCTGCGGGGCAGATGGAAGACCATAGGGGATGTGAAGGCGTTTGGAGTTTTGGTGAATGTGGGTGATCATTTGGATTTGCCTCAGGAGAATATGAAGTGAGGTCGTTGCAGGAGCAGCTGAGAACTATCAAGTTAAAGTGTTTTCTGGACACGTGCCACGGCTGGCGAAGGTCGCAGCTCGTGAGTGACTGTCTCTACGGAATCAAGTTTGAAATGAAGACGGAGAGACTGGAGAAAGTGATCTGGAACCATTCGGAAGACTTACAAGTTGGAGAGAATGAAGAAAGTTGTCTGACTGAGGGTAATAGCAAACTGAGAACCCGGAGAGGGGAGTTTGCGGAGGTGACGAAATTACAGACAAATCTCAGAAGAGAGAAGCGGAAGCTTGAAGGGAACCTGAAGATGACCATCGACAGTTCAAATGAAGTGCAAAACCTGAAAGTTGATCTGGAAGAAGCCATGAGGAAGAACAAGATGGAGAGAAGTGCAGTGAATATTGAACAGTAGGCTGAAGAGACTGCGGGAGCAGTGCAGGCCACGTGTTTCCGTTTGCAGAAGATCAAACAGCAGCTACCAATCACAGGAATGAGGAAGAATACAGATTCGATGGATGATGTGCTGGATGTGTGGTACATGCTGACTTTTGCTGACTTTCCCTCGATTGAGGAGGAGACCTTTGGCCCTTCTCCCATTGAGTCAGGTGTAGCGGGGAGGGTTAGCTGTGTGCAGTGTGGGGCATGAGTGAGAGGTTGAGAGAGGAGTTGGTAGTGGGCCCAAGGTATCCCCAGTTGTGTCCGAGCCTGAAGGGTTTAGGTGAGGGTGTACGGAGGCCTCAGAAGGGTTAGTGAACTCCCAGATAGTTAGCCTAAGTAGCGCCTGAGGAACAGGGCGTGAGGGTTACTGTGGGGAGGAGATGTCACTGTTTGTGCTTGGGTTACGGTGTGTTGGCAGGAAATGTGGCGAGTTATTTAGTAGTCATGAGGACATGACTTTTATTTGGTGGAGGAAGTGTGTAAAGGGGGTTTCTTTTTTTTTTCTTTGTTACTGTTGGGAAAAGGTTTCCTTTTGTTAACTAGCAGGAATGCTAATTTACTGATAACGAGAATGGTATTCCTTTGTAAACCAAATGGGGATTAATGTTCTTTCTTCTGAGTCTGTAAGCTTTTGTTAACGGGCTTTTGGGCAGATCGGCGCGAGGGGGTCGAGCGAGAGGACGCAATGCTGTAAGCTGGGCGAGGATCGGACCCCAAAGGGGGGTCCGAAGACGGGAGGTACTCCGAGGAGGGAGGATGAAGCTAGATGTGCTTGGTTGACCACTCGGAGGGTCCTGAGCTGCGAGTCGAGGAGTTCGGAGGGTCCTGAGCTGCGAGTCGAGGAGTTCGGAGGGTCCTGGGCTGCGAGTCGAGGAGTTCGGAGGGTCCAGAGTTGCGAGTCGAGGAGTTCGGAGGGTCCTGAGCTGCGAGTCGAGGAGTTCGGAGGGTCCTGAGCTGCGAGTCGAGGAGTTCGGAGGGGATCGAATGGTGGCCAGAAGAGTTCAGAAATTGAGCTCCGACGGTTGTGCACGAAGTGGTTTGGACTTTGATAAGTTTGGCGCCTTTCCTTTATTTTTTTTTCCTCTTCATATATACTGTATCGCCATTAATCACTTAGTTATAGTAACCTTTATAAATTGTACTCATTTAATCGCTTATGGTGTACTGTCTGTTTTTGGGCGAGGCGGGGACATCACACAGCATCCACATCAGCTGATTACCTAGTTTGGTGGGGCCGAAGGCCGCTCCCCCTGAGCGAGCCTGAGGCGACCCTGGGGGTTACATTAACTTAATGGGTACTTTGCGTATCTGTTTGCTATGGAAGGCACTATCAGTGTGCCAGAGTCCCGAGAGTGTCAGGAATCGGGAGTGAGTGCAAATGAAAAAAGAGCTTGTCAGAAAAAGAAAGGCGTTAAGATATAATTCTCCTCGGACAGACGTACTCCATCCTAGCCTCCTGAGAGAGGTTGCTTCAGAGGGGATGCATATATTGGTCAACTTTTTTCAAGAATCTCTTCGTTTGGCATGTCTCGGAGAAGTGGATGATCACAAATGCTGCTCCACTCTTTATGCCGAAGAAAGCAAAATATTGGATATTTTAGGCTAGTTAGCTTAATTTAACAGGGGAAGTGATGGAATCCATTATTAAGGATGTGATTGGGAGTTACTAGGAGTCCAATGATAAATTAAGTCAATGTCCGCATGCTTTCTTTGAATGGAAATGTTGCCTGACGAACCTGCTAGATTTCTTTGCGGAAGTGACGAGCGGGGGAGGTGGGAATAAAGGTGAGGAAGTGGATGCCATTTACTTGGATTTTCAGAATGTATTTGAAAAGTACTACACATGAGACTGCTTAACAAAATAGAATCCTATGGAGTTCAAGGAAAGATACTGGCATAAGAGGAATGGATGTCAGTCAGGAGGCAACGAGTGGGAATAAAGGGGCCTTTTCTGCTTGTCTGCTGGTGACGAGTTGTGTTCCTGAGTGTCAGTATTGGGACATTTACTTTTCACCTTGATTTAGTAATGGTATCAATTACCATTAATTTGTGTGGAAATTTGCAGAAGATATGGGGGTGCGATTGGTAGTGCTGAGTAAGCAATTATATTGCAGCAAGACCTAGACAAATTGGAATAATGGGGAAAAGTTAGCAAATGGAATACAGTTTTAGAAAACGTATGATGATGCATTTTGGTAAAATGAACGGAAGGGAAGAATGTTATCTAAATGGGTAGAATGTTCGAACATCGGATGTGCATAAAGACTTAGGAAACCTCAACAAAGACACCCAGGAGTTTAATTTACTGTTCCCATCTGTGGTAAAGAAGTCAAATTCAATGTTGGCATTGATTTCAAAGGGAATAGAATATAGAAGCAAGGCGATAAGGTTTATAAGACACTGATCAAGTCGCACTCGAGAGTATAGCCAACAGTTTTCTCCCCATATTTCAGAATGTATTTGTGGTCATTGGAGAGAGTCCAGAGGAAGGTCATTATGATGAATCTGGGAACGAATGGGTTCACATATGATGAGAGTTTGACAGCTTTGGGACTGTTCTCGCTGGATTTTAGAAGATTGAGGGAGGATCTCATTGAAACGCACAGAGATCTGATCGAACTAGATAGGGTCGATTTGGAGACAATGATTCCTCTGGTGGATATATCCATTACTGTAGGACACAACCTCACATATGAGGGCACAGAGAGATAACTCCACGCCGAACATCGACGACTCCTCGGTAGAGGTCATTGAGAGCACCAAATGTCTTGGTGTTAACCTGACAGAGAATCTCACCTGGTCCCTCAACACCAGCTTCTTATCAAAGAAAGTCCAGGAGCGTCTCTAATTTCTGCGAAGGCTGAGGAAAGTCCATCTGCCAAACCCGATCCTCATCACATTCTACAGGGATTGTATTGAGAGCATCCTGAGCAGCTGCATCACTGCCTGCTTCGGGAACTGCACCGTCTTGGATCGCAGGAACCTGCAGCGGATAGTGAGGTCAGCTGAGAAGATCATCGGCGTCTCTGTTCCAACCTTCACGGACATTTACGCTTCATGCTGCACCCACAAAGGAAACAGAATTATGAAGGACCCCATGCACCCTTCAAGCAAATTCTTCTCCCTCCTGCCATCTGGGAAAAGGCTCCGAAGCTTTCGGGCTCTCACGGCCAGAATATGTAACAGTTTCTTCCCCCAAGTTAACAGACTCCTCCATACCTAGAGCCTGGAGTGACATCTTGCACTATTGTCCTGTATATTATATATTTTAATGCCTGCACTGTTTTCGTGCACTTTATGTAGTTCTGCGCAGGTCTGCAGTCTAATGCAGCTTTCTCTGTGTTGTTGTTGTTTTGTTTGTTTTTTTTTTAGCGTACTTCAGTCTCGTTTTTGAACTCTGTCAGGTAACACCATGGTCCTGAAAAACGTTGCCTCATTTTTTACTATGCACATCCAGCAGTTATGATCAAAATGACAGTAAAAGTGACTTGACTTGACTTGACTTGAGATGCGACCCTTCTGAACAAACTGCTGTGTAGTGCAATTCCGTGCAGATAATTACTGTGGAAATTAGACAATAGACAATAGGTGCTGAAGTAGACCATTCGGCCCTTCGAGGCGGCACCGCAATTCTGAAATGATGGCTGATCATCTACTATCAATACCTGGTTCCTGCCTTATCCCCATATCCCTTCATTCCTCTATCCATAAATTTGATCGCATCCTGAACGATAAGTGTATTAAATGATATGGTGTAAAAATACATATATGTATTTGACTGAGTTCCCGGATCAGCCATGTTTTAATGTTGTAGAACACTAAATAGCCGAATGGCCTATTCCTATTTCTGCTCCTATGTCTGAAGGTTAACGTCTAATAATGTCTAATGTCAATGGACTATCTAAATATCTTATGCGCATGTCCTTCGTTTTACTGTTTGTTTACCTTTCCATTTTCATTAGTCCCAGGGATGACCATTATGCCTGACTTCTTTGCAGTTAGAACTTTCTGAAACCCTTCTGCATTGATGTATCATCATCGAACAACAGAGTCAATGGAGAATTACAAAATCTCCAGCTCTCTGTCCTTCGGGTAAATGATCATGTGGTCATGTCAAAGTCAAAGAAAAATGTATTATCAAAATATGCTATGTCACGAAAAACTGCCTTGAGGAAACTTT
The DNA here is from genome assembly GCF_030144855.1 of Hypanus sabinus. NCBI lineage: Eukaryota > Metazoa > Chordata > Chondrichthyes > Myliobatiformes > Dasyatidae > Hypanus > Hypanus sabinus. The sequence continues at coordinate 90,235 of NW_026781697.1, forward strand.
CCTTGCTGACATCCAGAGTACAACTCCCTGTCTCTCTCCCCTTCCCCTCTCTCTCTGTCACTCTCTCTCCCCCTTCCCCTCTCTCTCTGTCACTCTCTCTCCCCCTTCCTCTCTTTCTCTGTCTCTCTCTCCCCTCTCTCTCTATGTCTCTCTCTCTCTCCTCTCTCTCTCTCTCTCTCTCTCTCTCTCTCTCTCTCTCTCTCTCTCTGTCTCTCTCTCTCTCTCTCTCTCTCTCTCTCTCTCTCTCTCTCTCTGTCTCTCTCTCTCTCTCTCTCTCTCTCTCTCTCTCTCTCTCTCCAACAATTGCAACACCACAACAACTACCTGACCACGAACTGAACCGAAATTTATATTATTCTATGACAATTCATTTATCCCTAGACAGAGATAGTGCTGATTTCTTATTATTGATTATTATTCCTACACTTCTATGTTTATTATTGCTAACCTGTTTTATATGTATATTTGCATTTTGATACTTCTTTCTTATTTTATTAATAAACACATTTAGCTACAGTACCACCAGACTCCAGCGTATCATTCCATTTCCGCCTGTCTGCTATCCCCAGTTACGGGGTACGTAAGAAATTGGGGGCTCGTCCGAGATTTGTATTAAAATCGGGCGGTTGTTGAATTGATCGGGATAAAATAACCTTATTTGATTCGGTTCTGTGGGAGACCGAAAACGTAGTCTCCAGAAATGGAGATTGACGAGTTTCTAAGGGAAACGACTTCGGAGGCATTAGAGGATGCCAGAAAGTTGGAATTGTTGACTGTTGCAAAACGGTTGATTCTCTCGGCGACAAAACCGGCGATGAGAATGTCGGCAATACAGAGAACAACAGCCGAGTATTATATTTCGCAGGTGTTCCAGGTAGAGGTATTGGAGCTGTTCCCTGAAAGGAAGGCTGACGAATTAAAAAAGGAACTGACCTGCGACACAGCAAGGCTTTCCCGTTGGGTACATGTTAGAATAGGCCATCATATGACCTCTAGCAGCAAAATTACATCATGGGACCTCACACTGACGACGAATTACATCACCCCACCATCACAGGACTATTGCATTACATGATCCTCACCAGAATCTCAATTACATCATGGTCATAGCATAGTCCCAAGACACACATGGGGTACGTAACAGGATTAACGAATTCTCGTCAGCTAACTTAGCTCATCAGTCTCCTGCAATGTAGCAGTGTCCCTCTCATTTAAATATTTCCTTATCTCAACAGGGGTTTTTTTAATTACTCCAGTAATTACTCCAGTACTCCGATACTTTCGATTTATTATAGTCCCCATTTACATTTTTAGAGGTATCCCATTCTGTCAAAACACACAGCTTTATCGTAGGGAAATTTGACGTGAGTTTTTTTACACGGATATCTTCAAATTTCTGCATCATTTTCTATATACTTCCGGGACCAATTCACAGTCTTCAGTATATGCTGCTTCACAATATCACAATGAAGTGCTTGTTCAGCGATTAAAGCTGTACAAACTCGTTGTGACTTGCCTTTAATTTCACTCTGTGACAACAGTGTCATTTCTCTTTCAGCCACTCTGACATTAGAGCAATTGTTTCAAAATGTTGAAAATATTTATCCCTTTCTGTTTCATTAAATGGAGGAGCTAATAAAACCAATCGACGAGCAACAAATGGTTTCCTACAACCACAGGACTGATTTTCGAACCTTAAGTTCACCTTCCCAAGCAAAAACTCGCCCTTTCTCTCAGCTTTTTTAGCATACCATTCTCTCATTTTATTTGCTACTCTTTCTTCAAATTCCCTCTGGTTATTTTCAGTTTCAAACCGACCTCGATCCAAGTTCGCTTTACTTTGTTCTACCTTCATTTGTCCGATTTGTCACACATCTCTAGATTACTTATTGCAATCATTTCTAAAAGCGCTTCAATAAAATCTCCCGATTCTTCATAGTGCGACGCGATTTTACTCTGAATTACAGGCTTTTTGTAGCCTACGAAATATCTTTAAGTTCAAACCTCCTAGCAATCTCACATACTTCACTTTTTCCGCCTTGGCTAATAGCAGGTGATGTGAAAAAGTCGTCAATATTCATTGTTGCTGAATAGCACCCATTAACCAATCAAACTAAAGAATGGGGTATTTCCCTTTTTACAGAACAGACTACAAAGTAAGCAAGCATTTAAGAACAAAAATGAACATATCCCGCGAGCCGCCAGTGGTTATGGTATAGCAGCAATGAACATAGAACTGAGAAATGTGTTTTTATCAACAAATAAACACCTATATAAGCTCAGCTCAATAACAATAGAAAAGTTAACAAACGACTAACTTAACCGGAAGTTAACTACCATACCACAACTCGAACAGTTCTTAACTCTATAAATGCGAACAGAGTCTTAAAACGATAAAAGTAAAAGTCCAGGTGATAAAGACTGTCGATTAGGTGAGACGTTCCTGAAGTAACGTATTCCTCGTCGACGTGACTTTACTGCTGATTCCAGCCGAAAGATTCCTTTCCCGAAGGATTTAAGACGAAGGAAATTAAAATGGTTTAAAAGAACTGACCTTTCAATTTGCGAATGACACAGCCCCAATCCTTTCTGCTCTTATAGCAGGGATTATCTCGGATGCAGGTTACCATCTATTTGAACGAGGAATCAATAAGTTCAATCATGTATTACCGCCGATGTCAAGAACTTTACTCGATACTTCGTGTTTCCCGTAATTCGGTAATTTCACCACTCTCCGATTGGAGTAAAACTGGCGGAGTTGTGGGACAACTGCGGGCAAATACCTTTGAAACTTAAGATAGAAAGTAAAACTCCACTTTAAAAGAAAACTGCATCGTGAGACAAATACGCAGCATAATCGAGTAACTGAAAAATTAAACAAATCAAAGCAAACATTTCCCGTTTTATATCTATTCGAACAGTCTATCGCACGATATCTGGCGGGATAATTATATCATGTGACATGACACTGGCGAGGAATTACATCCTCCCTCCATCACATCACATTACATCATGCTAACCAGGCAGTCAATTACACTATGGTCATAAGTAACAAGTAACCCACGGGGTAGGTAACAGGATTAAAGCCTTCTCAACAGCTAATTTAGCAGTCTCCTGCAAGGTAGCAGTCTCCCTCTCTTTGAAGTATTTTCTTACTACAACAGGGCTGTTCTTTTCAAATTACTCCAGTAAAATCAACTTTTCCAATGTATTATCGCCCCCATTAGCATTTTAGAGGAAGCCCATCGCATAAAACAGACTGCTTTATGTTAGGCAAATTCACGCAATGTTTTTCCACGGATTTCTTAAAATTTCTGAATTTTTCTCTACATGCTTGCGGAACCATTTCATAGATTTCAGTATATGCAGATTTACAATATCATAACCAAGTGGTAACTGAGCAATTCAAGCTGTGTACACTCGTTGTGCATTGTCTATAATTACACACATTAATATTACTGGCCATTTCTCCTTTAGCTACTCTGAAACCAGAGCAACAGTTTCAAAATGTTGAAAATTATATCTCTACCTCTGTTTCATTAAATGGAGGGTAGATTTTAATTTCCTGACTAACAACACACATTTTGTCTAGAGCCAGAAGAATGAACACCGGACCTTAATTCCGCCATCGCAAGTTTAGTTTTCCTCTTTTTTTTTCTTTTCAGCATCTAACCGATTTAGTTCCAAGTTAGTTTCCAATTGTTTCTGTTTTAACTCAGCAGGGAATATCTCGAATGCATATTACTATCTCTTTGAACGAGGAATCAATAAGGTCAGCCCTGTATTACGGCCAACGACATTCCCTTTACTGGATCCTGTGGGTATTCCGTAATCCGGTAAATTCACCAATCTCCGACTGGATTCAAACTTGCAGCGTTGTGGAGAAACTGCCGTCAATAACCGAGGAATTGAGTAATTGACGAATTAAACAACGGACTGAACTGCGTCACAACAATGCTTCCCTGTATCATACCTGTTGGAATAGGCCGGCACATGACCTCCAGCAGGAAAATTACATTGTGTGAACGCACACTGGCGGGGAATTACTTCACCCCTCCATCACAAGACCATTCCATCATGCTCACCGAATACTCAAGCACATCATGGTTATAAGGCAGTCTCAAGACACCCACGGACTGTGTATTTGGATGAATGCATACTCATCAGCTGATTTAGCAGACTCCTGCAAAGTAGCAGGGTCCGTTTCATTTGAATATGTCCTTACTTGGACAGGGATGTTCCGTTTAATTCCTCCATTAAAATCAACTCTTTCCATTTATTATAGACCCCATTTACATTTTTAGAGGAATCTTTCAAAACACGCAGCTTTATTGTAAGCAAATTCCACATATTTTTCCACCGATTTTCTAAAATTTCTGAATCTTTACCTGTGTGCTTCCGGAAACAGTTCACAGATTTCAGTATATGCATCTTCAGAATATCATAATCAAATGCTTCCACCAGCATTTAACCTGTATAAAATCCTTGTGACTTGCTGTTAATTACACTGTGTAACATCACTGGCGAATTCTCTTTCGGCCACACTGAAATCAGAGCAAAAGTTCCAAAATTTTGAAAATATTTCTCTACTTTGGTTTCAGTAAATGGAGGATTCAATTTTATTAAATTTAATTTGCTGGCTAACATCAAACATTTTTCCAGAACCACAGGACTGATCACTAGATCTTAATTCCGCCATAGCAAGTTCAAATTCCATTAAAAAAAAGTCAGATTCCAACGGACTTAGTTCCGAGTTAGCTTCCGATTATTTCTGTTTTAACTCAGCTTCTATTCTGACCTTTTCTAACGCTACCTGTTCCAGGTGTAAATGGATGGATGTTTTACTTACGGAAACTATCTTACATAGCAACATCAGAAACAGCCTAATCTAATTTGTGCTCCACGATTTGAGATAATACTGTTAATAAATATTATTATTGGAACAATATTTATCCTATTCATGTTACATCCTCTTTCACATTCCAATTTAAACCCAGACATACTATTTGGATCAAACGTGATCCCATTTGACATTTGATAGCACTAAAAACAAATTTAAATGTCATTCTCTTCGCCGAAACCTGATGCATTTTTCCTAAATTGACCCAAAAGGCGCAAAAATGAAAATATTTTAAAATGTTTAAATTTTCTACAGGTGTTATAATTTTTTCTATATGGCGCTCTGCCTGGGTTAACTTTGACCGGTATCTACTGAAATGGATTTTAGGTCCACCAGTCTGGGAGAAATCATGGAATATTTTAGTTTTAGGGAAACTTAAAACTGTGAAACTGTATATGCCACGTCTGTGCACATATTTATGGGACAATAGTGACAGAGTACAACGGCGGACCTTCATATTGTCGCGAGAACTGCCTGCGTTCCCACCACACCTGCGCAGGTTCCAACCGAGACAGGCATCTGCTGGTCTTTGAAGTCCCTTTTTTGTGTATTTGCTGTTCGCTGTCCCTTCTGCCTATCAACACAGTAACATATGGAATAAAGTTATGGGCAGCCTGTGATACACGTTCCAGTTATGCTTGAAATATTCAAGTCTATGCTGGGGGAGCCCCGGAGAGAAAATAAGGCATTGGCGTCGTGTTAGAGATGACAGAAGGGCTAAGAGGACACTGTGTAACCTGAGACGACTGCTTCGCGTCTTAGGAGCCTGGGCAGACGCTCCTGAATAAGAAAATCACAATGGTGGGCACCGTGAGGCGGGACAAGCCTGAGCTGCCACTTGCTGTGATTGCAACAAAGGGGAGAGACTTCTTGTCTTCCAAGTTTGCTTTCACCCATGACACCACAGTTGTCTCGTAGATGAAAATGATGAACAAGAATGTCATCCTTATGAGCACATTACATGAGGTTGCAGAGGTCAGCGTTTAGGAGGACACAAAACCAGTCACCATCCTTGAATACAATGCCAACAAAGGAGTAGAGGACAATCTTGAGAAAGTAACAGGCACACAGAGCTGCTTCAGGGGAACAGCACGCTCGTCTCTCGCCATAGTCCATAACATCATTGACATATCGACTTACAACGCCTTTGTCATATGGAGAGCGCTGAACCCTATCTGGAGGGCAAGCAAGATGAAAAGTAGGAGGTTATTAATGCAGGATTTTGTCATATGGAGTGCGCTGAACCCTATCTGGAGGGCAAGCAAGATGAAAAGTAGGAGGTTATTAATGCAGGGTTTTGTTAATACTCCTTTTCGCAAAGGGGACACCACCTTCCCGCACAGCAGCCTCAACAGCAGTGGTAAGGGCAGTGCCGCGATCTGAACCCGGCGCTGATGAACAACAAGTCCCAGAAGAAGCCAACAAAGGGGCACCGAAGAGAAGGAGTTACAACTGCAGCTCTTCAAAAAACGAATGTAAAGCAGGGACAACTTGCTGCAAATTTGGGTAACAAGGGTCACACACGCAAGGTATCCGACCACTCCTTTGCCTGCGAAGACGAGTTTGCAAATGGCAATTGTTATTATTTCTGTTTGGTTTGCGTGTTGGTTAAATGTTAGTTAATGTTTAATTAATGGTTTATATTTATGATTACATCGTGGTTATGAGGATATTTTATGATATAGCATTAAGGACAGTGTTTGATGGTTGTAATGGTTATAAATGTTTATATTAGAAACTCCACAGTTGCAGAATGTTCTCGCCATTTTCAGTTTCATCAAATATATTTAAATCATTGTGGCCGTTACGTTTTCATGCCTCAGGGAAAATAAGACATGATATTGTGATTGTTGATGCCTTTTTTCCAATAACGATTTTTTCTCTAAAAAATACACTTTCCCTGCTCACGGAAACATTAATTAAGGATCACTCAACGATTTATTGACGTCAAATCGGCTATTCATATATTCTGAAAAGAACTGTGGTTTAAAATTTGGTGTAGACACTTGTTATTAGGGGATTCTTAGAACGGATCAAGCTTGACCCGGTTCGTAATGTGAAGGTATAGTTTATGAATTGTACGTAAGGGTTACTTCTGAATGTTGTGGTATTTTAAAGCATTGATTTCTGGACTTTTTGTGTGGTTGCAATGACTTTTACCGAATAAGGTTGTTGTTCTTTGTCTATCCCCTGTTATGATATCCGGACGGTTATTATGGATTGTCCCATCTGTAATTACTGTTCGGTAGTCATATACTTTGTGGAAATCTGACACGCATTGAGAGTAAGATTTTGTAAACTTTCTGCTTCGCAGCAGCTGGTGAACACTCATGTCCGGACACAGCCAATCACCCTCATCTCCCATTCGCTCAGATCTATCAAACTATCCTGGAGGTTTAACATTGTGGCCTTCTGGAGTTGTCCATGAACATTACATGCGGTGACCAGTGGAGTTCAGGAGCAATCGGTGTTGGGACCGCTTCCTATCGTGTTGTACGTCAATGATTTGGATGAAGGATTTGACTGCCATGTGACAGGGTTTGAAACACATGTGAAGGTAGATGGACGGCCTGGTAGCATTGAGGAAGCAAGGTGCTTGCAGAAGGAACTAGACAGACTGGAGAAGAGGCAAATAATTATGAAGGAGCATAACGTAGGTAAGTGCCGAGTCTTACTCTTTGGCAAATGGAATAAAGGCGTGGAGTATTTCGTAATTGGGAAGAACATTTGTATTAAAAAATCAGAGTTGCAATTACACAGGAAAACCTGCAGATTCAGTGAGTGGTGAGTGAGCCAAATGCATGTTCCAATCCATTTTCCGAGGACTGGTATATAAAAACAACTCCTTCGCCATGTTATAAACTGTATGCTATCTAAAGGCCTGGACTATTTTAACAAAGGGGAGAACACTGAAACAAGCAGAGTTGTAAAGCCTTTTGGGAAGATTTCCTGTCAGAATATTTGCAGAACTGTAGGGAAGCCAAATGCAATGTTAGCATCCATTTCCAGAGAAATTGAATATAAAAGCAAATCTTCAGCAAGCTATTAATCTGTATATTCTTCCTGCTTCCTGCCTCATAATCCCGTTGCACGGGCAACATATCCAGGAAGGTCCTGACATTTAAGTTAACTGTTAACTCCCGGAATTGGCAGTACAGTACTTCGTCACTCATTGTACCCATGCCATTGGTAACTCAATCGCCAACAATGTCTTGCTGATCACATACCCATTTAAGAATACTGAGGACTCGATCTGAGATATCGCTGACGTTGTCGCCGACAGAACTACCTGTCCGCACCACTAACGTATATACTGGCACCACAGAGTGACTTTCCCTCTGCCCCTCACAACAACATACACTCAAGGACACCACTCAACGACAACTTCCATTCTGTGTCACAAAGACAAACTAAGTGCATGAGAGTCCAACACTGTGAGTGAACACTGTTAGGTGATTAACCCGCCCCCGAAACTCAGCGACGGTATCCCAAATGTTAAAGGGGATGGCCACATGGGAATTCTGCAACTCTGCCCTGGTCCCCTTTAGGCATTTCTCCTTCCTGACTATCACACAGACTCCTGTTGCCTGCCTCCTGGGTGTAACTCCCTCTCTGTATCACTATTCCAGAGATAATCTCTATGCCGGAGATAACACCTTGGTGAGCAGAATCCTGAAGATTACCTGTTTGACCCACCCATTCAGACTATGGCTATTGCATTTGACCCTGTCTTACTCCTGCTGATCAACGGCAAAACGCCGCCTGGACGCTGGTCAAATCTCTTTTTCACTGTTACGATCCGGTGTCGCTTTTTATACCCGTGCTGACTTCGAAATCAGACGATGGCCAGATTGGCCGCTAGTTCGAAGCTCTTTTTTTTTCCGAAAATCATTATTTTGGAATAAACTAACTCGATATCATCGTCAATCAGCCTATGCAACTCTGTTTTTTAAGAACCTTCTAAGCAATATACATTTTTTAATCTGTTTATAACATCATTATTGCTTGCTTGTTTGTTTCCTTGTTTTTGATTTGCTACGTGTACCTTCCTTTCCAGACTTGTTGTAAATCAATGTCTAGCCCTGTGTCAATAAGTTTCTCAATTTTGTGCCAAATTACAGACACGGCACGCATCCGCGGAGAGCCGACTGCTGGGATTATTAGATACACTTACAATCTGCTTTTGTATCGCTTCTCTGAATGTCTACAAACAAATGGTTAACTGTACGTCATAACGTAGAACGTAATTAAGGGAGGATTGTCGACGTCACCGCGGCGGTGTGGCTGCTGGTTACCTGTACTATTAACCTGTCTCTCTCTCAACGCCAGTCTCAATCAGAGCCGTCACTCTGCACTATCGGAGACCAGCGGCTCCAGGTAGAGAGTACAGAGGCTGCATCGGGAACAGGAGAATCTGGAGTATCCCAGCAATGAATATGCAAAATGCATCGCGGAACTCTGCGGAATATGTAAGGAATATTTTCTGGCGGTATCCATATCTGGATAAAAATCTTAAAATGGTACCGTTGGGCACTCAAATCCATCCGGCGCTTGAGACCGTCAAGAAGGTTTACTATCCTGTACTCGCCATTGTAGCTGTTCCTGTTAAGAGTCTTGTCTCTTCCTGGTGATTAACGTTGACAAATAGCGATCAGCTTATCTTTCATACTTGTCCTCTAACGACGCGCTAACTGCATGGCAGGTCTCTCAAACCGTTACCGCTTCAGCAACACCGGCTGAGTGAATTACGGACGTTTTCTCTCCAGCTTTGGGGCTGTCAGCGTCTCGGTTTCTTCTCTGATCGGCAAACGTGATCTGTGTCTCTTCTCATCTCAAGCACTGCCACCAAGTGACCTCTCATGCATCTTCACTCGCATCTAAACATGCTCGAGCTCTCGGAACCTCTTCTTACAGTGAGTGTCCTCCAATCTAGGCAGTATTCTGTAAAGTTACATCTTCACCCTCTGTGAAACATGCACTTCCTTCCGTTAATTTATGTTTCATAGTCCAATTAGGACATGGTAGGATAATTCAGCTATCTCGAATTTCGTTGGAGGGGACTGCAGCGCTGGAATGAATGAATGAATGAATGAATACAGAAGTAAATACCTAAAGCCCAAACTATTAAAGAGAATGAAGTCACGTGGGCATCATTACTCCCATGATCTTCCCCTACACAAATAGCGCAGAGGAATCTGGAAGCCTGCAGACGGATATCGTTTGTTTAAGCGGAAGTATTAGCGCCCAGGTGGACGGAACACAATGTTGCTGAAGGGGCAGTCATCTCCTTGGGAACGACAAATGGAAAAATAGAACATTATTAACTGGTAAACGATTGCAGTATGCTGCCATGTGGAGGCAGTGTAGACAGTTTGTTCTTCAATCACAAAAGGTTGGTTTTCAGCAGCAGCTGGCGAACAAGGAGGCAAATGGGATATTGTCGTTCAATGCTAGAGGGGTGAATTTATGAGCATGGTGATTATGCTGCAAATGCACGAGGTACTGCTGAGGCGGCAGCAGGAGTACTGCGGACAGGTCTGGTACGCTGACTTGAAGAGGGATTTACTGGCCTTGAAGTCGTTTCCCCATTGTGATTCCAGACATGAGGTGGCGAGACTATAAGGAGAGACTGTGTCGGGTGCGACTGGAGGCACTGGAATTCAGAAGTATCAGAGACGATCTTTATATAAAAATACGAAAGGGATAGATAAGACTGGGACAGGAAAGTTGATTCCAGTGGTAGCTGAGACTAGAATTAGGGGACATAGCTGAAGCTTGTGGGGAGTGAGTTTAGGACGGAGATGTGGAGGAACCGCTTTTCCCAGCGAGTGGTCAATCTGTGGAATTCTCTGCCCAATGAAGAAGTGGACTCTACTTCAGTATAAATATTTCAGAGAAGTTTGGATTGGTTTTTGCGTAGTAAGGGTATTACGGGCTTCGGCGGACAAAAACAAAACAAAAAAAAAAAAAAAACAGGCAGCTGGAGATATGTCCATGGTCAGCTCAACCATGATCATCTTCAATGGCGGAGCATTCCAGTCCGAACACATGAACTATTCCAGCTACTATAACTTCAGCTCTTCAGCTCTAATGTTCTCTCGAGTTTACTGTTGAAGGAATTTGTACTTCTGGCGCCCTGATACTTGGCACTTAATCAGTAATCAGTTCGTCATCGCATCCGGTTTTCAACTCCTTCTCCTGACAGCAAAGTTTAGAATACATTTTAGATACATCGCTATCATTCCTTGGCCCGTAGAGTTCGGGAGTTAAAATCCGTCATTCGAACACCGAGGATTCTCCGCCATTCCGTCACAGTTGATTTACCATCCCTCTCAACCACATTCTGGCGCCCATTTACTATATCCATTGACGCCCCAAATAATCAAATGTATAACACTCTCTCCTACAAACAGTCAAATGAACTTACTCCCATAGCCGTCTGCGGCGAGGAATTCAACATATTCACCAGCCTCGGTCTAAACAAATTTCTATCCACTTCTGTTCTAAAGTGATGTGTTGTATATCCTCATCTTCTAGTTTTAGACTCCAAAACTACAGTAGCTATCTTCTCCGCATCCACTATATCTTGGCCTTGCAATATTCGATAGGTTTCAGTGAGATTCCCCCCATTCTCTTGAACTTCGCAGGAACATTACACTCACTACACATTTAATAATGGATTCGATTATCTCTTTCGTAAATACATCGATTTCATATCCATCTCTGCTCTTTGAAATGCTATCGACTAAAACAGTTGATTTCAGAGAATATTTCATTCCGAGTGTGTGTTAGTGGTCTTTATTTCTCTCCGCACAGTGAACGTGGTGACAATCGTCATCCTGTCCCGGGGAAAGTGCGGTCTCTCCAAAGGCGTTACGAGGAACCTGGTTGCCATGGTAGCAACGGAGCAGCTGGTCCTTCTCTTCGATCTGGTACTGAGCAGGATTCCGTTGATTTGCATGCCATGGGAACTTTTCTCCTGGATTTTCGTGTCCGCGTGTGTAATATTCACGCCGTCATACTCTACGCCGCGACGGACTGTTCTGTCTGGTTCACTGTTGCTTTCACCTTTGATCGATTTGTCGCCATTTGTTTTCAGCAGCTGAAAATAAATTACTGCACCGGTAGAGTTTCGGCTCTGGTTCTGGGGACAGTGACTGTGCTGAGCTGCGTAAAGAACATTTTCTGGTACTTTATGCTCGATGGGAAATATTAGGTATTTATTCTGTCCTTGCTCTGTGTGAAGATTCGCCACTTCTTTTCCGCACTTCAGTTGGTGACATTTCTAATGATTAATTTCTTCCTTACTCAAATATTACCCTTTATTCTGATTCTCCTGCTCAACAGTTTAACCATCAGCCACGTCTTACTGGACAGCCCAGCCCGATGGAGACTTCGTGGTTCGCGCGATGGCGAGACGCCCGCCGACCCGGAGATGAAGAACCGCGGGCAATCTCTCCTGTTACTGCTCGCGATGTCTGGGAATTTTATCCTTCTGTGGCACTGCTGACGGTGTATTCCGTATGGGATATCCTGCATATTTACTTTAAATCTAATCCCCCGAAAATTCTGCTAGAACTGGGCTACATGTTTCAACTCCTGAGCTGCTACACCAACACGGCCCTTTACGCCGTGGCCCAAGCCAGGTTCAGGGTGCAGTTCAAGGAGATGATGAAATCTCCCTTCCGTCTAATGACAAAGTTCTCTCGTCGTTGTCAGGAGAGCAGCAATGCTCAGTGAAGACCCACAATCTTCAATTTCTTCAGTAACATTTTCAGTTTCATTGGGGCTGTGGACGTTCCTGAATAGCTGCCGCCCTCAGTCCCTCCATGCACCAACAGATTCAGGGAGAGTCCCAGTCTCCCTCCATTCTGCTCCTTTCAGTTTACTTGCTTCACGGGTTCCCGGTAATGTCTCCCTCAGTTCCACCAAGTGGGTGACTGTACCCTTGATTGCATGCGAAGCCTTGACATCACCATCGCAACACGAACGTGGTGCCCTGCCGGTATTCCGGGCGGCACGAATGCCTGCTCAGGTTCGCCCAGTTTAGCTCCATCTCCTTCCTCTGGTGAGGTCAATTGGTTCCAAGAGCCCCGGCCTCTGAGCCGTTCAGGAAGTTCCGTGACTGCGAACAGACTGAAAGTCACCGCTCGCAGCGGATTTCTTTGGAGATCTGTCTGCCAACTGGAGAATAAGTTAACAACTCGCACTCGTAAAACGAATAATCTAAACCTGCGGCCCTGGTGGCAATCCCCATCGCAAAGCCTCTGGGAAATTAAAGAATTTCTTGGACACCCTGCACCTGGCCCTAATCCCCCTGGACACAAGAGAACAGGTACCTTCGAAAGCTGTTCATAGACTTCAGTTCAGAATTCAACACAATCATCCCTCAGAAACTGATTGGAAAGCTGATCCTAGGGCCTGAACACCTCCCTCTGCAACTGGATTACTGACTTCCAGACTGGCAGAGCTCAGACCGTCAGGATCAGGAGCAGCATCTCCAACACTATCACACTGAGCACGGGAGGCCCCCAGGGCAGTGTGCTCCTTCCACTGCTGTTCAGTCTGCTGAACCATAACTGTGAACACAGACAGTCCGGATCAGGAGCAGCATCTCCAACACTATCACACTGAGCACGGGAGGCCCCCAGGGCAGTGTGCTCAATCCACTGCTGTTCAGTCTGCTGAACCATAACTGTGAACACAGACAGTCCGGATCAGGAGCAGCATCTCCAACACTATCACACTGAGCACGGGAGGCCCCCAGGGCAGTGTGCTCCTTCCACTGCTGTTCAGTCTGCTGAACCATAACTGTGAACACAGACAGTCCGGATCAGGAGCAGCATCTCCAACACTATCACACTGAGCACGGGAGGCCCCCAGAGCAGTGTGCTCCTTCCACTGCTGTTCAGTCTGCTGAACCATAACTGTGAACACAGACAGTCCGGATCAGGAGCAGCATCTCCAACACTATCACACTGAGCACGGGAGGCCCCCAGAGCAGTGTGCTCCTTCCACTGCTGTTCAGTCTGCTGAACCATAACTGTGAACACAGACAGTCCGGATCAGGAGCAGCATCTCCAACACTATCACACTGAGCACGGGAGGCCCCCAGGGCAGTGTGCTCATTCCACTGCTGTTCAGTCTGCTGAACCATAACTGTGAACACAGACAGTCCGGATCAGGAGCAGCATCTCCAACACTATCACACTGAGCACGGGAGGCCCCCAGGGCAGTGTGCTCATTCCACTGCTGTTCAGTCTGCTGAACCATAACTGTGAACACAGACAGTCCGGATCAGGAGCAGCATCTCCAACACTATCACACTGAGCACGGGAGGCCCCCAGGGCAGTGTGCTCATTCCACTGCTGTTCAGTCTGCTGAACCATAACTGTGAACACAGACAGTCCGGATCAGGAGCAGCATCTCCAACACTATCACACTGAGCACGGGAGGCCCCCAGGGCAGTGTGCTCCTTCCACTGCTGTTCAGTCTGCTGAACCATAACTGTGAACACAGACAGTCCGGATCAGGAGCAGCATCTCCAACACTATCACACTGAGCACGGGAGGCCCCCAGGGCAGTGTGCTCCTTCCACTGCTGTTCAGTCTGCTGAACCATAACTGTGCTGCAACACACAGCTCCCACATGATCACGTTCGCCGATAACACGACCGCGGTGGGTCTCCTCAGCAAGAGGGACGAGTCAGCTTACAGAGAGGAGGTGCAGTGGCAAACCGGCAGCTGCACAGGCAACAACCTGTCTCTGAATGTGAACAAAATAAAATAGATTGTTGTTGACGTCAGGAGGGCACTGAGCGACCACTCCCCGCTGAATATCGACGGCTCCACTATAGAGATCGTTAAGAGCACCAGACTTCTTCGTGTTCACCTGGGAAGAATCTCAGCTGGTCCCTCAACACCAGCTCCATCGCACAGAAAGCCCAGATGACTCTCTTCTTTCAGGGAAAGCTCAGGAAAGTCCATCTCCCACACCCCATCCTCATCACATTCTACAGGGGATGTATTGAGAACATCCTGAGTAGATGCATCACTGCCTGGTTCGTGATTTGCACCATCCCGGATCGTAAGACGCTGCATCGGATAGTGAGGTCAGCTGAGTAGATCATCGGGGTCTCTCTTCCTGCCATCACGGATATTTACACTACAAGCTGCATCCGCAAAGCGAACAGCGTTTTGAAGGACCCCACACACCCTTGACACAAACTCTTCTCCTCATTTCATCTAGGAAAAGGGACCGATGGATTCGGGCTCTCACGACCAGACTATGTAACAGTTTCTTCCCCCAAGTCATCAGACTCTTCAATCCCCAGAGTCTGGACTGACACCAAATTACTGCCCTCTCCGATGCCTATTGCGTTGCTTGGTATTCATTGTAATGTCTGCACTGGTTTGTGAACTTTATGCAGTCCTGGGTAGGTCGGCAGTCTAGTGTATTTTTATGTCGTTTTTACGTAGTTCAGTGCAGTTTTTGTCCTGTTTCATGTCGCATCATGGTCCTGAAAAACATTGTATCGTTTTTACTGTGCACTGTACAAGCAGTAATGGTCGAGACGACGATAATAAGTGACTTGACTTGAGTTGTCGTCGTAGTTCTGTCTGTAGAATTCCGCTGAGCATATTGGGTATGTGTGGATGGTGATTGCGGAGAAAAGGGCATATGATGTCTATTTATTTATTTATTGTTTGCCTCGTAGCTTGGTCTTTCTCTTCTCCCGTTGCTTATCCTCCGTTCTACCCATTTCCCTCCAGTGCCGATAATCCGTGACCTCCTGGGTGTCCTTGGTGTACTCCTGAATCCTCCCACAGACCAAACACCTGTGTGTTGATTGTTTAATCGGTCATTGTAAATTGTCGTATTGGCAGGTTCGCACAGACCGTGAAGGATTGCGCCAGTCAAGGCCCGACTGTTGGGATGAGACTGGAAGTAAGAGTTTTGAGAACGACCCGTTCAGTTAGGCTGAGATATGAGACCGTGATGCATTGGATAGCATAGCTTCAAATAAAATACAGAGGACAGTGGCGGAGGGCAGCCATGCTGCATGTGACAATTGTTGGAAATGTTTCGGCGTTTGACTTGGATGAAAATCGGAGTGACTCGTAAATTCTCTTGGAGACGTCACAAACGTGATGGAGTTGTCAATGTTGAGGGAGATTGGTAAAAGTCCAGTTAGAAATGTGGCCGGAGAAATGACAACTTTGTTATAGCAATACTACAGTTCGGTCTCAAGCGATAGGGAAATGCGAGAATAGGAAATACTTTTTTAGGAATATAGAGAAAACTGTGAGAACAGAAGACGGTTTCTGCTGAGGTATTAGAAGTTTGCTCAGCTTGCTCTTGTTACGTACACGCAAACCTGGGGAAAGTACCTCTTACGTGCACGCAACACTGTAAAAGTTCAGCAGCAATAGAACACACCTGGAGTCAGGTTTTGCTGTTAACAATCACTATTTTATTAGTAACTACGTAATATAGTAATTTCAACCAGGTAAACCAAGGGTTATGCATATATAGGTGTGTAAAAAGCATACTCATTAGCTAATTTGGCAGACTCCTGAAAGGGAGCATTATTTCACTCTCATTTACGGATGTACGTACTTCAAGAGGGATGTTCCTTTTAAATTCCGCCATTATTATAGTCCACATTTACATTTTTAGACCCATCTCTCAAACCGCCCCGCTTTATCGTAGCCAAATTCCACATATATTGGCCAGAGATTTCTTCAAATGTTTGCATCTTTCTCGATATGTTTCCGGAACCAGTTCATAGATTTCAGTATATGCTGCTTCACAATGTCATAATCAAATGCTTGCTCAGCAGTTAAAGCTCTATAAACTCGTTATGCCTTGCCTATAGTTACACCCTGTAACATCACTGGACATTTATGCTTCTGCTACTCTGAAATCACAGCAGCAGTTTAAAAATATTGAAAGCCTTACTCCTGTTTGACTCAAAGAAGGGCCGAATGTAATGCCCGGACTAACTGCGACGTTTTTCCAGAATCAGATGTCTGATCACCTGACCTTAGTTCCGCTGACGCCAGTTCAAATTCACTCCTTTTATTGTCAGCTTCCAGCCGACAGAGTTCCAAGTTAGCTTACAACTGTTTCTGTTTTAACTCAGCCTCTATTCTAAGCTTCTCAAAAGCTACCTGTTCCAGGTGTAAGTGGACCGCTGCTTTCCATACAGCGAACCTATTATACACAGCTGCATCAAAAGCACCCTAATCTATATCTTGCTATTTTTCAGCTGAATTACAGGATTTGTTGGAGCCGTCGAAATACCCAAAAATTCCAACCTGTGGCAATCTCAGATACTTCACTCTTTTTCGCCTTCGCTAATAACTCTGGCGATGCCAGAATGTCGACAAAATTAATTGTTGCCGAATACCACCCACATGCCAATCAAACAAAAGAATCAGGCATTTCCCATTTCCTAGACAGACAGTAAACTAAACAAGCATTTATGCACAAAACGGAACCAAACCCGGGAGCCCCCAATTGTTATGGCACGGCAACAAAGAATATAGAACTCAGACATAATTTTTTAAAATAAACAAATAAATAAATATTTATTTAAACTCTGCTCAACAACAATCGAACAGTAAACAAAGGACAAACTTAAACGGAAGATAACTGCTGTACGGCAACTCGAACAGTACTAAAGCGATAAATGCGAACATAGTCTGAAAGCGTTAAATGTGAACACAGTCTTTAAAAGCTAAACGTAAAAGTTCAAGTTATTGAGACGGCCAAGGTGAAGAGAGTTAGCTGAAGTAACCAATTTCTCGGCGACGTGACGTTACTGCTGATCCCAGGCGAATCAATCCTACCTGGGCGAATTACGTTGAAAAAAAATAAAACGGCTCAAAGGAACTGCCCTTTTTCCCTTGACGAATGTCATTGCCCGAATCCTTCCTGCTCTTATAGCAGGGATTATCTCGGATGCCGGTTGCTATCTCTTTGAACGAGGAATCAAGAAGGTCAACCCTGCAGTACTGCTGACGACATCAACTTTTCTCGATCCTTCGGTTTATCCATAATCCGGTAAATTATTCACTATCCGACTGGACTAAAACTGGCAGCGTTGCGGCGAAACTGCCGGCAATAACCTTAGAAACTTCAGATTGAATGTAAAACACCACTTTAAAACAAAACTGCCTCATGAGACGAATACGCAGTACATCCGAGTAAATGACGAATTAAACTACGATCTGACCTCCGTCACAGCAAGGTTTTCCCGTATGATACCTTTTGGAACAGGCCATCCCATGACCTCTAACGGGAAAGGTACATTATGAGACCTGACACAGGCGGGGAATTACATCTCCCCTCCATCATAACACAAGAAAATGTCTGCAATATGATAAACGGCGGAGTCAATGACTAGTCGCTGGGTACAAAAGGACAGAAAGTCATAATTATTGGGAGAGTCCATGGTGAGTTACCTTCTCCTTCTCAGGAACTAAAGAAATAATGACTGGGTATAAAAGTAGCGTCCATCACAGGCTCAGTCTTTGCAAGCAAGGATGGATCGTGGCTCAACCCTTTGTGCCATAATTCTTGAGAGAATTGGTGTTCAGTTCAAAACGAACATTTCCCAACGCAGGATTGTAGAGAAATTAGGTCTTTCAACATCTAGAGTACGTAATGTTGTGAAAAGATTCAGAGAATTCAGAGATATCTTAGTGCGTCAAGGGCATGGTCGGACACGACTGTTCAGGGCGCGTGATCTTTGAGCCCTCAGGCGGCACTGCCTGAGAAACCGTCATGCTACTGTGACAATTATAGCCATCTGGGCTCGGGAGTACTTCAGGAAACCATTGTCATTTAAAACAGTCCGTCGCTGCATCCAGAAATGCAACTTGAAACTGTATTATGCAAGGATGAAGCCATGCATCAACTCTGTGCAGAAACGCCGGCGAGTTTTCAGGGCCCGAGCTCATCTCAAATGGACGGAAAGACTGTGGAACCGTGTGCTGTGGTCAGATGAGTCCACAATTCAGCTAGTCTTCGGGAACAAACGAACGTCGAGTTCTCCGTGCCAAAGATGAAAACGACCATCCTGATTGTTATCAGCGAAAGGTGCAAAAGCCAGCATCTGTGATGGT
This sequence comes from Hypanus sabinus, assembly GCF_030144855.1. Taxonomy (NCBI): domain Eukaryota; kingdom Metazoa; phylum Chordata; class Chondrichthyes; order Myliobatiformes; family Dasyatidae; genus Hypanus; species Hypanus sabinus. Next base: position 109,267 of record NW_026781697.1, read on the forward strand.
ATGGGGGTGCATCAGATCGCACCGCATGGGTGAGTTGCATGTATGTCTTTCCGGGACGGCCATGCTGATTGTAGCAGGACAATGCAAGACTACATTCTGCACGGGATACAACAGCGTGGCTTTGTAGACACAGAGTGCGTGTGCTTGACTGACCTGCTGCCAGTTCAGATCTATATCCTATTGAAAATGTATGGTGCATCATGAAGAGGAGAATCAGACAACGGAGACCACGGTCTGTTGAGCAGCTGAAGTCTTATATCAAGCAAGAATGGACAAAATTTCCAATTGCAAATCTACTAGAATTAGTATTCTCAAATCCAAAACGATTAAAAAAGTGTTATTAAAAGGAAACGTGATGTAACACAATGGTAAACATGCCTCTGTCCCAACTTTTGTTTAGAGTGTTGCAGCCATCAAATTGTAAATTTGTGTATATTTACAAAATACAATTAAGTTGGTCAGTAAAACTATTGAAAATCTTTTATTAATACTTCTCTCAGTTAAATAAAAGTTCACGTGAATTAACATATCACAGATTTTTGTTTTTATTGCATTTTCCATAATATCCCAACTTTTCTAGAAATCTGGTTTGTATATATATATTCCAATCTAACTCTTGCATTTATAGTAAGTTGTTGTGTCTTCTCTGTTTCTCAGCAGATGGTGAAACCTCTTGTCCGGACACAGCCAATCACGTTCATTTCTCATTTGCTCAGAACTTTGCGACTACGTTGATAGTGTTTAATATTGTAGCCTTCCGGAGTTGTCTGTAGACATTACTGCGTAGATCCGTTCCTTTTTCTGATTGGACAGCAGTGATCAGTGTAGTTTTTCAGCAATCGGCGTTGCGACCGCTTCTTATCGCGTTGTACGTCTATGATTGACTGAAGGATTTGATTGCTTTCTGACAGGGTTTGCGTCTCATGCGAAGGTAGATGGAACAGCAGGTAGAGCTGAGGAAGCCGGGTGTTTGCAGAAGGAACTAGACAGACTGGAGAAGAGTCAAATAATTATTTAGGAATTTAATGTAGGGATGTGTCCAGTCTTACTCTGAGGCAGAGGGAATAGCGGCGTGAACTATTTAGTAAATGGGAAGAATATTTAAATTTAAAATTCAGAGTTGGAGACCCACAGGAAATTCTGCAAAATGAGTCAGTGGTAAGGGAGAAAAAAAGTATGTTCCAATCATTTTCAGAGTGCTAAAATATAAAAACAACCACTTCGCCATATAATAAACTGTATACTCTCTGTATAGGCATTGGCTCTTCCGACCTCAAGAGCACGTAACGCGGCAGCAAATCCAGGAGGTCCTGCCTTTTAACTTATCTCTGAACTCCTGGAACTGGCTATGAAGTACTCCGTCACTGATGGTACCCATGATATTGCTAACTTCGTAGGCCCCGATTTCAAGCTGCTCACACACCCCGTTAGCAATGCTGAGAACTCTGTCCGAAACATCCCTGAGGTTGTCGCCGACAGAACCACCTGTCCATACCGCTAATGAATATCCCATCATCACATCGTGACAATCACGCTACCGACCACCCACCCAACCAAACGCACACACACACACACATACACTGCTCAACGCCCACTTCTCTTCTGAGTCACAGAGGCAACCTAAGAGCCTGAGATCCGACCACTGTGACTGAACACTGTCAGGTTCTCGTCCCTCCCCTCAAACTCCTCGGCGGTATCCAAAATGTTGCGGGGGATGGCCACAGGGCCTCTGCCCGGCCACATTCAGCCGTTTCTGCTTCCACATTGGCACACAGTCTCCTGTGCCCTGCGCCCTGGGTGTAACTGTCTCTCTATATGTCCTGTTCAGCCTCCCGAAGATCTGGAGCTTCGCCAATTCCAGCTCCACGCCCTTAACGCGGATTGTCAGAAGCTGCAGCTGAACACAGCCCTTGCGGCTGTCGTCGTCAGTGTTACCGGAGTTCTCTATGCCATCCCAGATCCCACAAGCGGAATATTGAACTATCCTGCCGAGCATCTTCATCTGATCAGATATTAAAAAGAGTGAAGGAAAAAAAAATCTCAGCCAAGTGATTTTCTTGTATTTACCAACTTTGGCAGAAGCCACCCTGAGCTCCCGCCTCGGCGAGCAGAAGCCTGAAGATGTCCTGCTTGACAGGCCATTCAGAAGATGGCTACTGAATTTGCCCCTGTCTTCCTCTTGTGGATCAACCACAAACGCCGCCTGGTCAAAGCTGCTTTTCCCTGTAAGAACCCGCTGTCGCAGTTTATATCCGTGCTGATTGAAATCCTCTCCTCCCAAATCCCCCGTCGGCCCGATTGGTCGCTAGTCAAAGATTTGTATTTGAAAATTATGATTGCGAAACTACGTTAATCGGTAGCATTAACAATGTACCTATCGAACGATGTTTTTTTTTAAGAACTATCTATTCAAATATAAATTTAATCTGTTTATATCATCATTGCTGCTAATTTTATTTTCTGCTTGCTACGTGTGCCTTCATTTCAGACTGGGTTTTCATCAGTGTCCAACTGTGTGTCAATATGATTCTCAATTTTGTGCCAATCTTCGGACACGGCACGCATCCGTGGAGAGGCGACTGCTGGGATTATGAGATATACTTCCAATTGTTCGATTGTATCGCTTCTCTGACGGTCTGCAAATAAAGGGTTAACTGCACCTGTCATTCCGTAGAACCTAGTTAACAGAGTGACCGTGGGGATTGTCGACGTCACCGCGGAGGTGTGTCTGCTGGTTGCCTGTTCTATTAATATGTCTCCCTTACAACGACAGGTCTAGTGAGACCAGTGGGCTCCAGATAGAGTGAGGAGGGAGGCTGGATTGCGAACAGGAACCTGCAAGTTCCCAGCAATGGATCATAATCTGGGGAATGTTTCGCGAAATGCTCCGGGAATTGCAAAGAATATTTTCTGGGCGTATCAATATCTTGTTGAAAATTATGAAACGCTGACGTTGGATTCTCGAATCACGCATGCTCTACACGCTTTCCAACTGATTTACTACCCTGTTCTCGCCATTGTAGCTGTTCCTGGTAAGTGTCTCGTCTCCTCCTCTTTATTAACGTTGAAAAATATAAGCCATCCTATATTTTTCTAGATTCGGACAACACTAAAGCAGTTGAAGCTTCTCCGTTATTACATCTGTCACAGCAGGGAGATGTATACGAGTAAAACCGAGATCGTGTATCCTTAGTTACATGAGCTCCATGTACCAATTTAAATTATATGAGGGAAAAACCAGCACATAAATAACGATGAAGTGTTAACCAGTTTAACAATTTCATTCCAAGTTTCTGCAGATATTGATGTACGTAAAACTTGTTCACAGAGATTCTTAATTTTGTCTGAAGGAACATTCCTTGTCTCGAGTAATATGTCATAAATATTAGATATTGAACCAATAGAAAAAACTGTCACACTAGAAATTACGTCTAGTAAATTCTTAACTGAGCTTATCGGAAATGTACATAATTGAGATGTTAAAAAGTCCCTGATTTGCAGCTATCTGAAACAGTGAGTTTTGGATAAGCTATATATAGCGGACAATTGCTCAAATATAAAATGTTTGCTCCCGCAAACAGATCATAAAAATATTTAATGCCCAATCTCTCCCATTCTTTAAAAAAATCTAAATCAGTCATGGAGGGTTCAGACAAATTGGAATAAATGGGTTTTGAAAGGGAAGAAAAACTATTTTTCCTTACTGTTTAATGTCACTTTTAAGCCTAACCCTCTGACGGTGCCATTCCGCTTTATTGCAGGACAAGATCTAAAGCTGAAGGCACCTGAATTACACATTCTGTCCTTTAGCTCTCTTATAGCTTGGAGGAAGCTTTTGGTTAAATGGAGAGATGTTATTTTTCCCCCTCCAACTCATGCTCAATGGTTATGCGACATTATGGTTAGATTTATAAAAGATTCGATGTTCTATTTATAAATCTCGCCGAGACTTTCAATCATTGTGGAGACCTTTTCTGAATTAGGCTTGAATCATCAATTCATTGCTTAAACGCAGATATTGGCTAGTATTATTTTTTATTACATGTGAAGGTATTTTACTTTCTTTTCTCCTGAATGAACAACTTCTGTCTTGATAGGGGTTAGATCATTTCTTTTGTTGGAATACATTAGTATGGTTCAATATTACTATTGATTAACATTCATGAATACGGGATAGCAAGAAGGTTATTTTGACCGTATATTATGTAATTGGTAGTTGTTTCAAAATCTTTTTTGAACTTTTATGTACATTTTTTCTACTCTGAATTCTTCTATGTAGAAACTAATAAACATATTGGCAATGGAAAATATAATCCAGCTTCTCATTCATACCTGTCTTCTAACGACATGCTAATTGCATGGCAAGTCTGGCAAATCGGTACCGCTTCAGCAAACCTCGGCTGAAGGCACTTGATAAGGTACTCCATACAAGGCTTCAGAAAGGAAGGCGGCATGGGATCCAAGGGGACATTGCTTTGTGAAATCAGAACCAGGTTTCCCACAGAAGGGGAGGTGATGTTCCAGACAGGTCGTATTCTGCATGTAGGTCGGTTTTCTTGTGATCTTGCTGTTCGGGTGCATTGGCCACTTGAGGCCGAATGCGCGGTTTGACCCTGTGGTGAAGAAGGTAGACAGGTCATTGGCATCCATCAAACGTGGGATTGAGTTTCACAGCCGAGATGTAATTTTGCAGCTATCTGGGATCCTGGTCAGACCACCCTTGGAGTACTATACTTATTTCTAGTTGCCTCACTACAGGGTGGATGTGGCAACCATAGAAAGGATGCAGAGGATGTTTACAAGTATGGTGCATAGATTGGGGAGTATGCCTTATGACAATAGGTTGAGTGAACTCTATCTATACTCCTTAGAGCGATGGGGGATGAGAGGTGATATGATAGCGGCGTGCAAGATGATGAGAGGCATTGATAATGTATATTGTCAGAGTTTTTTTTTTCCTAGAGCGGAAATGGATAGCATGAGTGAGTACAGTATTAAGGTGCTGGGGAATAAGTACAGAGGATATGTCAGGAGTAAGTTTTTTTACTCAGAGAGTGGTGAGTGCGTGGAATGGGCTGCCAGCGACGGTGGAGGAAGCGGACTCGACAAAGTCTTTTAAGAGACTTCTGAAAGTTACATGGATCTTAGAAAAATAGAGGGCTATTTGTATCTCTAGGTGATTTCTAAGGAAGGACATGATTGGCACAGCATTGTCGATCAAATGACCTTTATTGTGGTTCGGATTTGTTTTTATGTTACTGTGTGTCTATGCATTGAGGAAAATACCTTCCCAGCGTTTGGGATGTCGGGATACCGGTTAGTATTCTGTCAGGCAAAAGTTATCTGTGCTCCTTCTCCTCTCAAACACTTCCACCAAGTGAGCTTCCGTACACCCTAACTCCAAGAGCAACAACACAAAGCACACGCAACCTGTCCTCACGGGAAATACTCCCCAATCCAGTCAAATTCTAACATATTTTACCTGTTAAGCTGTTAAGCTTACACGTCCTTCCTGTACAGAGGACACTAGAAATTCTGGAGTTTATTGTCCACATATTGATGAGTCCAGTTGGGTCAGGGCAGGATTCAACGGCTTTGTAGAAGTTTTGTGGAGCGTGCCGCATTGCTGAATTGAATACATAAATAAATAGTCTCACCTGCAACAGAGCATGAGGTCACGTGGGCATACCAGTGCCATGATATATCACGTGCAAAAAATAGTGCCGAGGCAGACGAAAGCCTGCAGCGGGATATAAATGGGTTAAGCAAATGTACCAGCGTTCGGTAGATGGAGTACAATGCAGGAAAATCCGAGGTCGTCCACTTAGGAAGGACAAATGGAGGAACAATTAAACGATTGCAGGATGCTGCTGTGAGGAGGGATTTTGCTTGCGTCACAATACAAGTCGGTTTGCAGGTGCAGCAGGATATCAAGAAAACAAATGGAATGCTCGCCTTCGTTGTCAGAGGGATTGAATTTTCGGGCGGGGATGTTCTGCTGAAATTGCACTAAGTACTGACAAGACGGCATTAGGAGAAATGCGCATTTCTGGTCTCCTGAATCCCTTTGTAGGAGGTTCACCAGTTGATTCGAGAGATGAGGTGATTAGACTATGACGATAAATTGAGTCGCCTGGGACTGTACTCGCCTGACTTCAGAAAGATGAGAGGAGATCATATAGAAACATATGCAATTATGAAAGGGATAGATAAGTTTGAGTCAAGAAAATGGCTTCCACTGGTAGTTGTGACTAGAACAACGGGATATAGCCTGATGATTCTGGGGGGTAAATTGAGGACGTGATGAGGGGGAACTTCTTCTCCCAGCGGGTGGGGAGTCTATAGAATTATCAGCACAATCAAGCTGTGGAGGGAACCTCATTTAATATATTTTTATAAACCTGTCATATATTTAGTGGAAGAATTAAGCGCTATGAAGAAAAGGCAGGTATGCGGCGATGAGTCAATGGTCAGATCGGCCATGATCATCTTCATTGCCGGAGCATGCCAGTCCGAACAGTTGGACTGTTGCTGCTCCGATTACTAGTGTTCTTCTTTTTTTTTTGATTTACTCTCATATTTACTGTTGAGTGGATTTGAACTTGTCACCGTGAAACATGTTACCTGAAATAAGTATTCGCTTAAACCTTCCACTTTGCAATTCCTTCCTCGGTGCCAAAGATCAGAATACATTCCAGCCATCCATGGATATCACTACTTAGCCCATAAGGTTCGAGAGCTGAATTCGCTCTTTCGAGAACTGGACCTTCATCGCCATTTCATCATCGTTGATTTATTACCCCTGTCAACCACATTCTGGCTGTCTCTCCCCTTATCTATTGATGCCCCGACGAATAAAGTGCCTTTCACTCTCCGCTGCCGAAGCCTCCATTGAATTGACCTCGATGGCCGAATATGAAGATAAATTCGACACACTGTGTAAAGAAATCTCTACCCATCTCTCTGACAAACGGATTTCTTCCGTTTGTGAAAACTCGTCAATGGTGCAGACCTCCCCACTACAGAAGCCACTTCCCCACGGCCATGATATCTCGGACATTCAATACTCGCTAGGTTTCAGTTAGATTATTCTGAAGATCAGCATTTACATAATTATCTCTACCGATTTTATAATGATTCCCGATAATCTGCTTAGAAGATAGGTCAGTTCCATGTCCATCTCTGCTCTCGGAAGTGCTGTCGATTAAAATATGTTATTTTCGGAAAATGTTTGCAACGTAATGTCTGTTACTTGTCTTTATCTCCTCTCCGCACAGTAAACGTGGTGACAATCGTCATCCTGTCTCGTGGAAAGTGCGGTCTCTCCAAAGGCGTCACAACGTACCTGGTTGCCATGGTAGCAGCGGATCAGCTCGTCGTTCTCTTCGATCTGGTATTGAGCAAGATTCCGGTGACCTACATCTCATTTGAGGTTTTACTGTGGTCACTACGTGTTCCCGTGTGTAACATCCACGCCGTCGGATTCTACGCCGCCACGGACTGTTCGGTCTGGTTCACCGTCACTTTCACCTTTGATCGATTTGTCTCCATTTGTTTTCCGAAGCTAAAACTTAAATACTGCACCGGGAGAGCGGCGGCTCTGGTTCTGGGGACAGTGACTGTGCTGAGCTGCGTAAAGAACATTTTCTGGTACTTTATGCTCGATGGGAAATATGCGACATTAATGACGTCCGTGCTCTGTCTGAGTAGTCCTCGTTTATTTTCGGCATCTCAGGAGTCAACATTTGAACTGGTTCATTTCATCCTCACCCCAATATTCCCCTTTTTCTTGATTCTCCTGCTTAACGGTATAACCATACGGCACGTCTTAGTAGCCAGCCGAGCCCGGAGGAGACTCCGTGGTTCGCGCGATGGCGAGACGCCTACTGACCCTGAGATGAAGAAACGCAGGCAATCCCTCCTGTTACTGCTGGTGATGTCGGGGAATTTCATCCTGCTATGGGCGCTACAGACGGTGTATTCCTTGTGGGATAGCGTGATCTTTTACATTTACGTGATACCCCCGACATCTCTGCGGGAGCTGGGCTACATGCTGCAACTGCTGAGCTGCTGCACCAACACGGCCTTGTACGCCGTTGTCCAGGCTAGGTTCAGGGTGCAGCTGAAGGAGAACGTGAAATCGCTCTTTAGTCTCATGGCCAACTTCACACTGCGTTGTCAGGACCGCATTCATGCTCGGTGACGCTGCTCTAATACCCTTCAAAATATCCCATTTCGTCAGTGGCATTGCAGTTCCATTGTGGCTACGGCCAGCTTCGATTAGCTCCTGCTCTCCCCCCTCATCTATACCCGAACACGGTAGGGGACGTCTTCCCAATCTTCCTCCTCTTTTCTCCTTTTCTTTACATTCTTCACGAGTTGCCTGTAATGTGCGCTTCCGCTCCACCAAGTCGGTGATTCTGCAAGAGTTTCCATGCGAAGTTTTTGCATCTCCACCGCAATACGCCTGCGGGTTGTGCGTGCGCCGCGAATGCATACTCAGGTATGCTCGATATATCTCCAGCGCTTTCCTCGGGCCAGAGCTTTTGTTTCCAAGAGTACCATCTGTTGAATGTTTCGGGCAGAATGGTTACCGTGGACAGACCGCAAATCTACACTTGATTCTGAGTTCTTTGGAATCTGTCTGTTACCTCGAAAAATAATTCAGAAACTCTCACTCATAAATCTTCTCTTTCAATCTTCGTTCGGCCATCCGTCTCAAGCATTAACTGCCATCGCAATCCCTTCTGCTAAATAAATAAGAAATTCTTGGGCCATGTGCGCAGTGGTGGTGCAATCCGTCGAATTGAATTGACTGCATTGGGTATGTGGGGAAGGTGATTGCTGAGGTAAAGCACCGGATGTCTATTTATTTATTTTGAGTCTGCACGGAATGTGAGATGACATCCGAAGTATGGCTCTGGCATAAACAGCTTCAACTGGTGGATACATCAGAGGTTTTTCCCGCTGTCCCTTCAGGAATAGCGTCCTGTACTGCAGCATTACCCCTGACATTCTGATTGGTATGTGAACTCTCCGAATCGCCGAAGCACATCTTCATTGGCCGCTTTCTCTCACCCTTTTATCGACTGTTCTCATTTCCTGCCGCTGCCTGAAAGGCGTTACCGACTGGGTTTCCTCGGCATGCTCCTGCTTCCTCCCACGGCGCTCTATCCTAATAGGTTAATTGGTCATTGTAGATTAATGACTCGCTGGGACCGTGAAGCATTGTGCCAGCCATTACCCGTGCGTTGGGAGCCGACAGGCAGTAAGAATTCTGAGATCGACCCGTTCCGGAAGCCTGATTGGATAGCAAGGATTCAAAATTGTGCTCGCCAAAGAGGACAGACTGTAGTGGTGGAGTCAGCCATTCTGCATGTGACACGTTTTGGTGATGTTCTGCTGTTTAACTTGGAAGAAAACGTGGTTGACTCATAAATATGATTGTAGGCGACGCAAAACCTGAAGGAGATTCGGAAAAGTGCAGATGGGTTGGAAATGTGCGAAGATAAATCATAACTTTCTCTAAGCAATACGACAGATCTGCCTCTGTTGCTTCGATGCGTTAGAGCAATACAGACATATCTCGACGATATGTCAGTCGATGCTGTTTGATACACTCTAAAAAAAAAGCAGATTCGTATGCCGCCAGAAGTAGGCAGAGATTGCAACGTTGGAACCCAATAATCGCACCTTACACACAACAGAGAAATAACAGCCCATAGGTAATGGACGGCAGTGAGTTGTTCCGGGGTTTGTGATATACATAACTGTCTCGAATGTATGCAAATGATCTGACAGAGAATCTTGTAGACGACACAAAAAAAAACGATTACTTTGAGACATACACAATGTGCCGCAGGATCTTCGGGCGGTAATTTCAAATGAATTCTAAAGAGGAAGACCTTTACACAGAGCGTAGTTGGTGCATGGGATGCACGTCCTGGGGTGGTGGTTGCGGCACAAGGAGGACTGACCTTGAAGAGACGCTGAGACAGAGATGTGTCTACGAGGAAAATGTAAGGATATGCTCATGATGCAAGCAGAGATGAGTACTTTACCATTATGTAACTAATTTAACTGTTTCGGCACGTCATTGTGGGACCATATAAGCATAGAACATTACAGCATAGAAACAGGCCTTCTGTCCCTACTTGGATGTGTCGACAGATTTTTCTGCCTAGTACCACTGACCCTCACATAGAACCTATCTCTCCATACTTCTCTCATCCATGTACCTGTTCAAGATTTTCTTAAATGTTATAGTTGAGCCCAAATTCAACATTTCATCTGGCAGCTCATTCCACACTCCCACCACACTCTGTGTGAAGAAGCCCCTCTCTAATGTTCCCTTTAATCTTTTCAATTTTCACCGTTAACACATATTCTCTGCTTTTTTTCTCCTCTACCTTCAGTGGAAAAAATGTTGCTTGCATTCACTCTATGTATACATATCCTAATTTTACACACATCTATCGAATCTCTCCTCATTCCTCTACACCGCAGGTCATAAAGTCCTAACCCATCCATCCTTCCTCTATAACTCAGTTTCTCAAGTACTGGCAACATCCTTGTAAACCTTCTCTGCAGTCTTTCAACCATATTGATAAACTTGCTTTTAAACTGCGACCAAAACTGCACACAAAAATCCAAATCTGGCCTCACCAGTGCCTTATACAACCTCACTATAACATTCCAGCTCTTCTACTCAATACTTTAATTTCAAAAGGCCAATGTACCAAAAGCTCTCTTTACGATCCTATCTAACTGTGACGTCACTTTTATTGGATTATGTATTTGTATCTCCAGATCCCTCTGTTATATTGCACTCCTCAGTGTTCTACCATTTACCTTGTAAGTTCTACTTTGGTTTGTACTTCCAAAGTGCAATACCTCACACTTGTCTGTATTAAACTGCATCTGCCATTTGTCAGCCATTTTCTTTTCCGGTGGGAATGTTCTGGTGCTGTAATGTTCCGTAAAAGAGAATTAGCTGACACCTTGAAGACCCTTTTTCTGGATTGGAAAGGACAAGGGGCCGACTAGGCGGATGATGGGTTAGATTACCTACTGACAGGGGGAATGTGACAATAAGTGATGAGCAATGCAGGGGCGAGCGGGTTTACGGAAGAAGCTGTGCGGTGATAGGGGGAAGGATTAATGAACGAATGAATGGGAAACTGAGGACACTTGACAATGGAAAAGCGAGGAAGGAGGTTCACCGGGTAGAGAAGACGGGTAAGTGAGCTGAAGAGAACGGAGGATAAAGGAGCCAGAAAAGCGGATGGATCAAGAGGAAGCGTTGAGCAGGGTCAAATAAAATGGTGCTGGAGAAATCGATGCTCATATCCTCAGGAAGGAATCTAGACAGAATATGAGCTGTTCACCTAAACATATCATCCCAGTAGGAAAGACCGTTGTCGGGCACGTAGCCGAACGAAGTTCTCAGATCACGTCCGGCGTCCTCAGTCAGCACACTCAGTACGTTCGACTCGTTCGCTGTGCTCGTTTTCCCCGGGTGTCCTTCCACAGCCCAAAGAACTGCCTGATAGGTTTAATTAGTGATTGCAGCTTGTCCCCTGATCTCTTCAGTTTTTAATCGTATTCTCTGCATTTTGTTGGGGTGGCGCTGTATCTGTAAATATATTAATTAATTAATTCGGGAATAGACTCTCAGAATGGGAATGGGAAGATGGAGTAATTTGGCAGACCAGAGTGCAGTCTTAACCATTGCTCAGTACGGAGCGGAAAGACTAGCAGAAGCGTTCCCCGAAACTCTGTTGGATCTCACCGAAGAAGCGGAGACTGCACCGGTTGGGTTCAGCGGGATAAGGGGGCGATAAGTGGATGGATTACATAATGATAAGTGTTAGCTGGTAGGAGGACACGAAGGCACTAGTCAAGACACCAGAAATCTTGTCGCTTGCGACCTTCAATGTGCTGACGTAAATCGAATGAGGTGCTGTGGACTTGGCCAACTTAATATACCTTACCCTTGACATCGAAAGACCCTAACATATTTATACACACAGTACTGATCCACCATATCCGTTTCCTTGGAAAATACTGTACTGAAGTTTTACGTCCGGCACATTCTCCGTATCCGAAGATATGTTCCGATTTTACCGGTACGTGTTACCATCTTCTGTTGTTCTTGATCTATGTGTGGAATGCCCTGTGATTCACCTTAATCATGATTGTCGTTGAGCTTTAATTCACACTTCCGGATTTCTTAGTTCCCTCCAGATGGGTCTCAAGTGAAATTGCCTGCTGTTTATTTACTTCCATAGAAGATGTATATCATCCCAAGTCCCTCCAGTATTCCGTTTATTTTGCCTTACATTTCCAGCATCTGCAATTTCCTCGTGTTTGTCCTAATTCGGTTCTTTTCTGGGTTCCTCCTCCTCCTCATATATCGCGTTCGATCGGAACTTGCAAAGAATTACAGACTTCCCCTTTTTGTTCCTTGAGTAAATTCATCAAATCAGCTGACATCTTAACTTTCCAACCCTGTCCTTCCTTCTATAGGGTAATACCTTCCCTGTACTGTGTGAAATTGGTCTCATTGCCGCCTATCTAATGAGGAAACGTCTTGACAGAGTAGATGTGGCAAGTTTGTTTCCTAAGGTGCCAGAGACAAAAACCAGAGGGCACAGTATCAGAATACAGGGGGCGCCCATTTTAAATCTGAGATGAAGAGAGACTGATTGAACCAACAGCAGGGGTATCTGTGTAATTATTTGCCACAGGCAGCTGTCGAGGCTATTAAGTAGATCCAATGCAGAGGTTGATAGGTTACTGATTGGTCAGGGCACGAAGAGATCCGTGAACAAAGCAGGACCTCAGCGATTTGTGGAAAATTGGATCGGTATTGATAAATTGGCGGAGCAGACTCGATGTCAAAAATGCCTCATTCTGCTCCGATGTTGTATGCTCTTATACGTAGAGGCATGGATGAACAGAGAGAAGAGGAGGCTGTGACATTACAACAGAACTAAGCCATTAGCGACCATCTCAGCTGCTACGACTTTCCATCAAGGGTTTGTTTTTTTTCCAATTATACCCTTCTGCATTCTGAAATTCCATCTGAGACTCCATATAAAATTACCCAACGACGTGGCTTCCACAACAGTCAGGAACATTCAATTCATTTGATCAGCCACTCTCCAGCTGTTGAAATTCCACCTCATCTAAGTTCCAAAAGCACTTTTGGAAGACACAGCAAGTCTTTGAGAGGAAGTGCGGCGGTGGCCATTTTCAAGTTGCTTCTCCCATCGGAGTTCTGAGAGTCGGGACTGCGCAGGCGCGTGAAGGAGGCCTGGGAAGGAGGGAAGATATAAAAGAACGCAGCCTTAAGCAGCGGGCAGCTTAGTTTGCGGGCAGCGGATTGAGCCGGGAGCAGAGTGTTGGGCTTGGTCTCAGAGGGCTTAGGCGGAATAAGGCACAGTAGGCTTATCTTTTAGTTCTCCTTGTTAGTTTCAGATATTCGGGAAGTACGAGTGTGAGGGCAGCTTGTTGTTCTCGGTGTCGGATGTGGGAGATCCTGGAGTCTCCGAGCCTCCTGGACGTCCACATCTGCGCCAGGTGCGCCGAACTGCAGCTCCTGTGGGACCGAGTTAGGGAACTGGAGCTGCAGCTCGATGACCTTCGCCTGGTCAGGGAGAGTGAGGAGGGGATAGAAAGGAGTTACAGGCAGCTGGTCGCTCCGGGGCCACGGGAGGCAGATAGGCGGGTCACGGTCAGGAAGGGGAAGAGGCAGGTACTAGAGAGTTCCACAGTGGCTGTACCCCTTGATAATAAGTACTCATGTTTGAGTACTGTTGGGGGGGGGTACAGCCTACCTGGAGGAAGTGACAGTGGCCGGGCCTCCGGCACAGAAGACGGCCCTGTAGCTCAGAAGGGTAGGGATGGAAGAAAGAGAACCACAGTAATAGGGGACTTGATATTCAGGGGTTCAGACAGGCGTTTCTGTGGAGGTGATCGGGAGTCCCAGATGGTCGTTTGCCTCCCTGGTGCCAGGGATCTGGACGTTTCTGATCGCGTCCAAGATATACTGAAATGGGAGTGTGAGGAGCCACGAGGTCGTGGTAAATGTAGGTATCAATGACATAGGTAGGAAAGGGGAAGAGGTCCTGGAACGAAAGTATAGGGAGTTAGGAAGGCAGCTCAGAAGAAGGACCGCAAAGGTAGTAATCTCGGGATTACTGCCTGTGCCATGCGACAGTGAGAGCAGGAATGGAATTAGGTGGAGGATGAATGCTTGGCTGAGGGATTGGAACAGGGGGCAGGGATTCAAGTTTCCGGATCATTGGGACCTCTTCTGTGGCAGGCGTGACCTGTTCAAGAATGACAGGTTACACTTGAATCTTGGGGGTACCAATATCCTAGCGGGGAGGTTTGCTAGGGCTACAGGGCAGACTTTAAACTAGTAAGATGGGGGGGGGGGTCGAGAAAAATATTGAGGAAACTATGGGAGAGGAGGTTAGTTCACCTGAAGAGCAAGTAAATAGACAGTTTGTCAGGGAGGAAAGGCAGGTGATGAAGAAGGGATGCGCTCAGCCCGAAAATGTAGCAGAAAAGAAAGAAAAAAGATAATAAATTTGAATGTATTGTTAAGGATGAATAGACAATAGACAATAGGTGCAGAAGTAGACCATTCGGCCCCTCGAGTCTGCACCGCCATTCTGAGATCATGGCTGATCATTCACTATCAATACCCAGTCCCTGCCTTGTCCCCATATCCCTTGATTCCCCTATCCATCAGATATCTATCCAGCTCCTTCTTGAAAGCATCCAGAGAATTGACCTCCACCGTCTTTCGAGGCAGTGCATTCCACACCTCCTCAACTCTCTGGGAGAAGAAGCTCTTCCTCAACTCTGTTTTAAATAACTGACCTCTTATTCTCAATCCATGCCCTCTGGTACTGGACTCTCCCAACATCTGGAACATATTTCCTGCCTCAATCCTATCAAATCCTTTAATTATCTTCAACGTTTCAATCAGATCCCCTCTCAATCTCCTCAATTCCAGCGTGTACAAGCCCAATCTCTCCAATCTCTCTGCGTAAGACAGCCCTGCCATCCCAGGAATCAACCTAGTGAATCTGCGCTGCACTTCTGCAATTGCCAGAATGTCCTTCCTTAAACCTGGAGACCAAAACTGTACACAATACACCAGGTGAAGTCTCACCAGGGCCCTGTACAAATGCAAAAGAACACCCTTGCTCTTGTATTCAATTCCCCTTGTAACAAAGGCCAACATTCCATTTGCCCTCTTCACTGCCTGTTGCACTTGCTCATTCACCTTCATTGACTGGTGAACTAGGATTCCTAGGTCTCTTTGCATTTCTCCCTTACCTAACTCGACACCGTTCAGACAATACTCTGCCCTCTTGTCCCTGCTTCCAAAGTGGATAGCTTCACATTTATTCACATTGAATGACATCTGCCAAGTATCTGCCCACTCACTCAGCCTATCCAAGTCTCCCTGTATTCTCCTAACGTCCTCTTCGCATGTCACACTGCCACCCAGTTTAGTATCGTCAGCAAACTTGCTGATATAGTTTTCAATGCCCTCATCTAAATCATTGACATAAATCGTAAAGAGCTGTGGTCCCAATACAGAGCCCTGTGGTACCCCACTAGTCACCTCCAGCCAGAATGAGAAACACCCATTCACTGCTACCCTTTGATTTCTTTTGCCAACCAGTTTTCTATCCATGTTGAAACCCTGCCCCCAATGCCATGAGCTCTGATTTTACTCACCAATCTCCTATGTGGCACCTTATCGAATGCCTTCTGAAAATCTTGGTACACAACATCTACTGGCTTACTCTCGTCTAACATCCTTGTTACACCCTCAAAAAACTCCAACAGATTAGTCAAGCATGACTTGCACTTGGCTGGCACCATGCTGGCTCGGCCTAATCCTATTTCTGCCATCAAGATGTGCCACTATTTCGTCCTTAATAATGGACGCAAGCATCTTCCCCACGACTGACGTTAGGCTAACAGGGCGATAGTTCTCCGTTTTCTCCTTCCCTCCCTTCTTGCAAAGTGGGGCAACATTAGCCACTCTCCAATCTTCAGGAACTGATCCTGAATCTAAGGAACATTGGAAAATGATTACCAATGCATCCGCAATTTCCTGAGCCACCTCTTTTAGAACCCTCGGATGCAGACCATCTGGACCCGGGGATTTATTAGCCTTCAGTCCTACCAGTCTACTCATCACAGTTTCTTTACTAATGTCAATCTGTCTCAATTCCTCTGATATCTTATGACCCTGGCCCATCCATAAATCTGGGAGATTGCTTGTGTCCTCCCTGGTGAAGACAGATCTAAAGTATGCATTAAATTCTGTTGCCATTTTCCTGTTTCCCATAACAATTTCTCCCAATTCATTCTTCAAAGGGCCAACATTGTTCTTAACTATCTTCTTTCTCTTCACATAGCTAAACAAGCTTTTGCTATCCCCTTTTATATTCCTGGCTAGACTGAGCTCATACCTGATTTTTTCTCTCCGTATTGCTTTTTTATTTAAGATCTGCTGTTCCTTAAAACTTTCCCAATCATCTGTATTCCCACTCATCTTAGCCCTGTCATACTTCTTTTTCTTTAATGCTATACAATCTCTAACTTCCTTTGTCAACCACTGTGGCCCCTTCTCCCTCTTTGAATCCTTCCTTCTCATTGGAATGAACTGTATTTGCATCTTTTGTATTATGCCCAAGAATATCTGCCACTGCTGATCCACTGTCTTTCCTGCCAGGGCATCCACCCATTTAACTTTGGCCAGCTCATCCCTCATGGCTCTGTAGTCTCCTTTATTTAATTGCAACACTGACATCTCTGATCTGCCCCTATCCCTCCAAATTGTAGATAAAAACTTATCATGTTATGATCACTACTTCCTAATGGCTCCTTTACTTCAATATCACTTATCAATTCCTGTTCATTACACATCACCAAGTCCAAAATAGCCTCGTTCCTGGTTGGCTCAAGCACAAGCTGTTCCAAAAATACATCCCTTAGACACTCCACAAACTCCCTATCCTGGGGTCCAGCACCTACCTGATTTTCCCAGTCCACCTGCATGTTGAAATCTCCCATAACGACTGCATTACCTTTAGCACATGCCAATGTTAACTCCCTGATCAACTTGTACCCAATATCCACGCTACTGTTTGGGGGCCTGTACACAACACCCATTAGGGTCTTTTTACCCTTACTGTTCCTCAGCTCAATCCACACAGACTCTACTTCCCCTGTTCCCAAGTCACCTCTTGCTAAGGACTGAATCTCATTCCTCACCAACAGGGCCACCCCACCCCCTCTTCCCATATTTCTGTTTCTACGATAGCACTTATACCCTGGTACACTCAATTCCCAGTCCTGATCCCCTTGCAGCCATGTCGGCGTTATCCCAACAATATCGTAGATCCCCATTTTCACCTGAGCTTCAAGCTCATCTGTCTTATTTCTGACACTACGCGCATTCAAGTATAGAATTCTTAGCCCATTCCTCCTCTCTTTGCTTAAAACACTGTCTACTGTACCTAACCCAGCTCCTTGAACTTCCATCGGGCAAATTGCACCCTGAATTTTGATGACCTTCTCAAGATCACCCAAACCTTGTACACATTTAACCCCATGCACCTTCTGACCAACCCTCTGGATCTGGATCCCTGCCCCCTGCACATCTAGTTTAAACCCCCCCCGAGCAGCACTGGCAAATACTCCTGCAAGAATGTTAGTACCCCTCCGGTTCAGATGTAGACCATCCCTTCGAAACAGATCCCAATGTCCCTGGAACAAAGACCAATTATCCAAAAACCTGAACCCTTCCTTCCTGCACCATGCTCTCAGCCTCGTATTAATGTGCATTATCATTCTATTCTTCGCCTCACTCGCACGTGGCACAGGTAGCAATCCCGAGATTGTCACCCTGGAGGTCCTGCCTTTCAGCTTCACTCCTAACTCCCTGAACTCTCTAAGCTGGACCCCCTCACTCACCTTACCTACATCATTGGTCCCTACATGGACCACTACATCTGGGTTCATGCCCTCACTCTCAAGAATAGCCTGCACCCGATCTGAGATGTCCCGGACCCTAGCACCAGGGAGGCAACATACCATCCGAGACTCTCCTATCTGCCCCCTAACTATAGAGTCCCCTAAAACTATCGCTCTCTTCTCTTCCCTACTCCCCTTTCTAGTTGAGGGTTCAACCTCTGTGCCAGAGGCAGGACCACTACAGCTCATTCCTGGTAGGTCATCCCATCAACAGTATCCAGTACGGTATACTTATTGTTAATGGGAATGGCAGCAGGGGTGCTCTGCTCTCTCTGCCTGATCCCGCTGCCTCTCTGGTCCGTCACCCATCTGCCTACTTCATGGTTTTTTGGTGTGACTACCTCCTGATAACTCCTATCTATCTCTGCCTCCACCTCCCGAATGATCCGTAGTTCATCCAGCTCCTGCTCCAACTCGGTCTGATAGGAGCTGCAGCTGGACGCACCTCTTGCAGGGGTGGTCATCAGGGACAACTGTGTTGACCCTGACTTCCCACATACTGCATACGGAGCACACCACTGCTCTAACTGTCTGCCCCATACCTGAACTGGATTAATAGAATAAGTCTAAAAAGCACCTAGCGTCCTTACCTTCTTCCCCTCAGCGAGCAATCACACAGGCTTACTGAAGTCCCCTTACGCCGAAGCCCACTTAGCCAAAGCCCAGGACTCTGCTTCCACGGACTCCCCCTTAGCCAAAGCCCAGGACTCTGCTTCCACGGACTCCGCTGCCCGCTCGACGCTGCCCTCTCTCTGAAAAGAGAGGAGAAGGTGGAGAGTATCTTAAATGTATCGATTTTAATGCTAGGAGCATTGTAAGAAATGCGGATGTGCTTCAAGCGTGGATTGATACCTGGAATTATGATGTTGTAGCTATTAGTGAAACATGGTTGCAGGAAGGGAGTGATTGGCAAGTAAATATTGCTGGATTTAGTTGTTTCATTTGTGATAGAGTAGGAGGGGCCAGATAAGGAGGTGTTGCATTGCTTATCCGAGAATATCTTATGGCGGTGCTTTGCAAGGAATGAATAGAGAACTCCTCTAGGGAGGCTATTTTGGGTGGAATTGAGGAATGTGAAAGGTGTAGTAACACTGATAGGAGTGTTTTATAGGCCACCTAATGTGGAAAGTGAGTTGGAAGAGCAGATATGTAAGGAAATAGCAGATATTTGTAGTAAACACAAGGTAGTGATTGTGGGAGATTTTAGTTTTCCACACGTAGATTGGGAAGCTCATTCTGTAAAAGGGCTGGATGATTTAGAGTTTGTGAAATGTGTGCAGGATAGTTTTTTTACAACAATACGTAGAAGTACCGACTAGAGATGGGGCAGTGTTGGATCTCCTGTTAGGGAATGCGATAGGTCAGCTGACAGATGTATGTGTTGGGGAGCACTTCGGGTCCAGTGATCACAATAGCATTAGCTTCAATATAATTATGGAGAAGGACAGGACTGGGCCTAGAGTTGAGATTTTTTCATTGGAGAAAGGTTAACTTTGAGGAGATGCGAAGGGATTTAGAGAGAGTGGATTGGATCAAGTTTTTTTTTTAATGGGAAGGATGTAATAGAGAAATGGAGGTCAGTTAAATGTGAAATTATGAGGGTACAGCATCTTTATGTTCCTGTTAGGTTGAAAGAAAATATTAAAGGTTTGAAAGCACCATGGTTTTCAAGGGATTTTAGACACTTGGTTCAGAAAAAGATTGATGTCTACAATAGATATAGGCAGCATGGAGTAAAGGAATTGCTCGAGGAATATAAAGAATGTAAAATGAATCTTAAGAAAGAGAATAGAACAGCTAAAAGAAGATACGAGGTTGGTTTTGCAAATAAGTTGAAAGTAAATCCGAAAGGTTTCTCCAGTTATATTAAAAGCAAGAGGGTAGTGAAGGATAAAATTGGTCCCTTGGAGAATCAGGGTGGTCAGCTATGTGTGGAGCCGGGGGAGATGGGAGAGATTTTGAACGATTTCCCCGCTTCGGTATTCACTAACGAGAAGGATATTGAATTGTTTAAGGTGTGGGAAACAATACGAAGTTATGGAAACTATGACAATTAAAGATGTGGAAGTACTGGCGCTTTTAAGAAATTTAAAAGTGGATAAATCTGCGGTTCATGACAGGATATCCCCCAAGACCTTGAGGGAAGTTTTTGTAGAGATAGCAGGAGCTCTGACAGAGATCTTTCCGATATCATTAGAAACGGAGATTGTGCCGGAGGATTGTGGTATTGCTCATGGTTGGTTCCATTGTTTAGAAAGGGTTCTAGAAGTAAGCCTAGCAATTATAGACTTGTCACTTTGACATCAGTGGTGGGTAAATTAATGGAAAGTATTCTTGGAGATAGTATTTATAATTATCTGTATAGATAGCATCTGATTAGGAGTAGCCAGCATGGATTTGTGCGTGAAAGGCCATGTTTGACAAACCTTATTGAAATTTTGAAGAAGTTACGAGGAGTGTTGACGAGATTAAGACAGTGGATGTAGTCTATATGGACTTCAGCAAGGCCTTTGACAAAGTTCCACATGGAACGTTAGCTAAGAAGGTTCAGTCGTTAGGTATTAATGCTGGAGTAAATAATGGAATCAACAGTGGATAGATGGGAGATGCCAGAGAGTAGTGGTGGATAATTGTTTTTCGGGATGGAGGCCGGTGACTTGCGGGGTGCTTCAGCGATCTGTTTTGAGCCCAATGTTGTTTGAAATATACATAAATGATCTGGATAAACGGGTGGTAAGTATGCCGCTGATACTAAGGTAGGAGGTGTTGTGGATAATGAGGTGGGTTTTCAAAGCTTGCAGGGATATTCATGCCGGTTAGTAGAATGGGCTGAACGGTGGCAGATGGAATTTAATGCTGAGAAGTGTGAGGTTCTACATTTTTGCAGGGATAATCCAATTAGAACATACAGGGTAAACGGCAGGGCATTGAGGAATGCAGTTGAACAGAGAGATCTAGTAATAACAGTGCACAGTTCCTTGAAGGTGGAGTCTCATGTAGATAGTGTGGTGAAGAAGGCTTTTGGAACGCTGGCCTTTATAATTCAGCGCATTGAGTACAGAAGTTGGATTTCATTTTAAAATTGTACAAGGTATTGATAAGGCCAAATTCGGAATATTGTGTACAGTTCTGGTCACCGAATGATAGGAAAGATATCAATAAATTAGAGAGGTGCAGAGACGATTTACTGGGATGTTACCTGGGTTTCAGCACTTAAATTACAGAGAAAGGTTGAACAAGTTAGGTCTCTATTCATTGGAGCGTAGAAGGTTGAGGGGGGATTTGATCGTGGTATCTAAAATTTTGAGAGGGATAGATAAAGTTGATGTGAATAGGCTGTTTCCATTGAGAGTAGGGGAGATTCAAACGAGAGGACCTGAATTGAGTGTTTGGGGGCAAAAGTTTAAGGGAAACGAGAGGGGGTATTTCTTTGCTCAGATAGTGATAGCTGACTGGAATGAGCTTCCTGTAGAAGTAGCAGAGGCCAGTTCAGTTGTGTCATTTAAGGTAAAATTGGACAGGTATATGGACAGGAAAGGAGTGGAGGGTTATGGGCTTAGTGCGGGTAGTTGGGACTAGGTGAGATTAAGAGTTCGGCACGGACTAGGAGGTCCGAGATGGCCTGTTTCCGTGCTGTGATTGTTATATGGTTATATGTTATATGGTGAATGGACAAGTCTGTTCTGAGGTTATGCCCTCTGTTCCTAGACTATGCTACATATACTATATTTTTGCCCTTTTAACATTCGACAGTTTTCAATGAGATTCCTCCCCGCAAATCCTATCATTCTTCTAATACTCAGCAACTCATGTCCTCAGTGTTAATTATTTTGTTATCCATCAACCCATCTTCCTATCTATCCTTCCATTCATTCGTTATTTATTAAGTTGTTTATGTGCTGTCTGCTCAGTTTGTCATCTATTGCATATTAGTCATTTGCATAGTCTCAGTTTTGCCATGGCACTTCAATGTTTCAGTTGCATTTCTCTGTTGTACTCTGGATACCAGCAAGAAAAGTAACATCACGATAGTATTTGGTGACATAACATAGTTTGATAATAAATGGACTTTGACTTGACCATATGACCATTGACCCGATTGACAGAGAGCTGGAGAGTTTGTAATTCTCCGTTGACCCTGTTGAAAGAGTCGGCATTGATGTAAATCGGGGAAAAAACGCAGTACATAGGGAAGAACATGTGCTCGTAGGAAATCGTGGTCGTGCGTTCTATCGTGAGAGGAATAGCCTGGGGTCGGCAGAAAGCTACTAGCATCTCCTTGCTTGTATATTCTATACCCCTTCAGATCAATGCCAACATTGCATTTTCCGTGTTTACAACAGATATATAACCTTCTGGGAGTCTGGAACGAGGAAGCATCTGTCCTTCTGCACCTATGATGGTTGAGCCTTCTGCCCATTCAGATAGTGGTCTGCACTATTGTTTCTTTTACCAAAATGCATTCTTATACTTTTTTCCAACACTGTATTTCATCTTCTACTTCTCCCCCGTCCTTCCAATTTATCTAAGTCTTGCTGCATTCTCATTGGTTCCTCAGCTCTACCTACCCGACCTCACTTATCTCCATATCTTCTGTCAAAGCTTTGCCGCAAAGCATTTAATTCCATTATCCAAAACATGCACAAAAACGGTGAAAGCTAGATGTCCCAATACTGACCCTAAGAACACCTCTAGTCACCGGCAGCCAACCACAAAAGACCTCTTTTATTCACAAACTTTGCATCCTGCCTGTCAGACATTACTCTACTCATGCCAGTATTTTTAAGCTAATGCCATAGGATTTTGTTTTGTTAAACAGCCTCATGTGTGGCACCTTATCAAATACCTTCAGAAAACCCAAGGAAATGGCACAACTGCCTCACATTTAACCCCCCCCCCCCCATCCCGCTTGCCACTTCCTCGAAGAATTCGAACAGATTGATCAGGCTAGATGTCCAATCAGAGAAACACTGCTGACTTAGAGTTATTTAATTATTAGTCTCCAAGCACTACGCACACTCACCCTTAATAATGGACTTCAATATTTTCCCAGTTTAATTAAGCTAACTGGCCTAAAATTTCCAAACATTCGCCTTCATAACTTCGTAAAGAGTGGAGTAATATTTTTAATCTTCTCCAGTCCTCCGAGACGTACCAAAATGAAGTGATTCTGTAATGAACATTACCAATATGTCCATTATCTCTTCAGCATCCTCTCTGAGGACTCTGTGACATCTATCCCAGGAGATTTTTCCGTCTTAATATCTTTGTGTTTGATGAGCATTTTTTCATTTGTAATAACAATTCAGGTCCCTGACTCTTTCAGGACTCTAACACAGTGAAAGTGCCTTGCACTGGAAACACATTTGCAAAGAACCCGTTAATTTCATAGGCCATTACATAGCCCCCAATCTTACCTTATGGTCATAAATAAAGAACATTAGCTTTCAATTGTTGCATTTCTTCCGCACTCAAGTCCCGATAAGAAAAATATATATGTAGTTGTACCGAGCGAATTATCAATAATTCGCTGGGGACCATTTGTGAACAATGCCCTTAATCGCAGAAGTGTTAAGGTCGCTGTAGTTTATGATCAGTATGGTCTTTATGGGACAGCGCTCAATCGGCCGAATGCGGAATGGAAATGCATTGTGCAGAAACTGGGGAAAGTTCATTAAGAATCTTAACGTTCATTCAGGAACGTACATGACCTTTGGATATCCTACAATGCCGATCTCAGTAACAGCATGTTTTTTGTTTTTTTTTAGAAGATGAAGCTGAGTATGAAGCAAGACAAGACAATGTTCGAGAAGCTGAATGTTCCGAAGCATATGCAACAGGTGAAGGATACCGTTGTCGGATACGAAAGTATTGTGACAAAGGATTGAGACATTTCAGTGAACTCTACATTGGGTCAGTATCCCGTTGGGGCATATTCTGGCATTTTTCTCAACCATCTAGGTGTTTGACACAGCTCAATCCTCTGTAACTCATCTCCTTTCCCTTGTATTCTGAGTCACCTCGTTGGACTCAGCGCCGCTGACCAGCTCGCCGCGGTATTCCCGTGGTCGGTACACCGCCAACAATATTCAAGTCGTAGCACCTGTTATTGATAGGAACGACCAATGAGTGTTCTGCACTTTACTCCTCTTCTTCCCGCTCTTATCGTTCACACAGACACATGTCACCTGCAACTGAGCAGTTACACCTCATTCTCCTGTAAACATTCACTGATCACTGATGAATGTCACTGATCTGCAGCTCCAGATTGAGACATTAAAAGGATGATCTTGTTGCACCGTTACAGATGACGGATTTTAGGATGCGGTGACTATCGCTGGATCGTGGCTGAAATGTGGTCGCATTTCCGAACTGAATATCCAAGGCTACATGTTGTATCGGAAGGATAGGAAGATCGGCAGAAAGGGTAGCGTGGCTCTGCAGGTAAAGAATGGCATCAGCTCAGTCGAAATATATGGCAAAGGATCGTAAGCAATGGAATCATTTTGGGTTGCGTTAAGAAGCTGAAATGGTAAAACCACCCTCATGGGAAGTATGTAAAGACCTCCGGACAGTAGCTGGAACACAAACCACAGATTTCAACAGACAAGCGTGTGGCTGTAAGACAACGCCATGATATCCATGGCATTTTTCCACATTCAGATAGATTGGTTTGGCATGTTTCTTGCAGCTTCTCCTTAAGCCGACATGTCGATCAGCTCCACTGCATTGGGCGCTTTGAAACGAATCGGAAATGATTAGAGAGCTTAAGGTAAAGGGACATTTAGGAATCAGTGATCACAATATAATTGAGATCAATTTTAAATACGATAGGGGAAAAGTAAAGTCTGACGCCGCAGTATTTCAATGGAATAATATAAATTACAATGGACTGAAAAAGTTCATGGCCAAATTCGGCTTGAATGAGACGCTGTCGGGATGGTCTGCAGGACGGAAATGCAGTGAGCTTCTGTTAATACAGAGGAACGTGCAGAATTCTTGCATTCTAAAAACAAAGAAATTTTAAAATTAGAACAATCGTGACAAACGGAAAAGCAAAAGAGAGGGTATTTCACAAAGCAGAAACTAGCAGGAAATCAGTATTGGGAAACTTTTAAAAACCTGCAGAGAACAGACAGAATGGTTTTATGGGAAAAGATAAAATATGAAAGCAAGCTAATGAATAACATCAACATGGTAGAGAAATTGTGCTTCAGTGCAGAACAATTATGGAGAAATACGAGGGGATATAGGACCGCTAGAAATAGGGCAGGAGAGATAGTAACGGGGACAAGGGGATGGCAGATGAACTGAATGAGTATTTTGCATCAATCATCACAATGGAAGATTCTAGTAGATGTCTGATGTTGTCATGTGTGAAAGAACAGAAGTGGATGCAGTTATTCTTACAAGGGTAGAAGGTGCTCAAAAGCTGAAAGACCAAAGGGTCCATAAGTCAGCCGGACCACATGAACTCTACATCAGGGCTCTGAAAGAGTGTGCGTCGGAGATAGTGGAGGCATTAGCAATGATCACTCAAAATCGTTGGACTCCTGCATGGCGCCCGATGTCAGAAAAATTGCAAATGCCACCTCACTTTTTTAGGAAAGGGGGAAGACAGAATAAAAAGGAGTTTATATACCTGACAGCCTGATCTTGGCAGTAGGATTTAATTGTTAAGCTGCGTAAGGCAGGACAAGAGATGACAAAGTCATTACACCCCTCTGCTATCTCTTTTAATATCCTGCATAGAAATCATCAGGCCCAAGGGACACACCCATCACAAATGTGTTCAAACTTTGCCTGATGAAGAGATCCTGCCCGCTGAATTTCCTTGAGGAGAATACATGTCGGATACATAAAGGGGTTGTAGTTTATGTTGTGTATTTGGACTTTTGAAAGAACTTTGACTAGTTGCCACACATCAGGCAGCTTACCAAATTAGATCCATGGTATTACAAGAAGAACAATGAGGATTGGCTGAACAGTAAGAAAAATTGAGTGAGTATAAACGGATCTTCCGCCGGTGTCCGTGTGGAGACCAATTTTTTCGCTGTTGCATGTCAATGATATAGATGATGGAGCAGACGGTTTGTTGCCAAGCCTGCAGATGGCACGAATATTGCTGTAGGGGCAGGTACTGTTGAGGAAACGGGCCGTTTGCAGAGGATCTTCGAAAGATGAGGAGAATTGGCAAGAAAATGGCAAGTGAAATGCCATATTAGAATAAATTCCAGATCCTCATCTCACAAAAAAATGTGCTGGCATTGGAGAGGGTCCATGTGAATTTCACACGAATAATTCCAGAATTGAAAGGGAGAATAAACGAGAAATATTTGAGTCTTGTGGCTCTGTAGAATAAGAACGTACATTGCTACTGTCAAGCCCTAATGAATGGTCTCACCCCGAAACCTCGAGCGCTTACTCAGTTCCGGAGATGCTGCCTGACTTGCTGTGCTCCCACAGCGTTTTGTGTGTGATTCTCATTTAAGTTCCAAGTTCAAAGCACAAAGTTTATCAAAGTACTGTGATGTCCCGCTTTATACTTACACTGTTATGTTCGATGTATTTAATTCTGAAGTTCAGAACAAGCAGCCTGTACTGCTGGCAAAATGTTTGGATTACTGCTGAATAGAAGAACTGCCTGCGATCAAGTTGTGATGGTTGAATTCTGGGCAGACATTCTTCATGAGGGACAATACGGTCTGTCTTGGTTTTGATTTTGGTTCGCCGCGAGATGAAAAAAAAAACATACGCTGGGAGAACGTATCGCAGGATTCAATCCGGTGAGCGACCTGTTTGTTCCAGACGTATTGCTTTGTTATTTTGTGTTGACATAGAGCCCAGGAGTTTCAAGTAAGCTCAAGAGGAGCTTCAGCTGGTGCCCATTTCACAGATAATTAGGATGGTTTCTTACTTTTCCTTCCTCGTTACTAGAGTTGAGTTTAGATCTATAAATCTAATCTCTGTATTTGTATGCCGCTTGTTATGTCATGGCACAAGTTTGTAACGGGGTTGCAAATACCACAGAAGAGAAACCAACCGGGATTTGCTTAGCGATCGAGCAATCTCAGTCTCACCAGTTTTGGACAAATAAACCGGGGGCGGGTATCTATATAACGCTTCTATATACCAAGAAATTAATTTTCTTGCTAAGATAATTAATAAATTCCAGGAATGATGAAAGACCGCACCCACAGTCGTTCAACCGATAAGAGTAAAAAGATTACTCTCATCTAAACTCTTTCCTTAACCAAACGTTTTCGGTATTGAAATTGTGATCATTGGAAGTTTTTCTTGACATTCTGTTACCTTCCGCCCGTAATTTTGGAAATAGTTCTGTAATTTTGTAATCAACAACGACTTTTCAACCTCAGCTTTAAACGTAAGGACATTCATACTGATTTCAATCTATTTCATGACGTGCTTATAAGACCATAAGACTATAAGTTATAGGAACGGCGGTAGGCCATTCGGCCCGTTGAGTCTGCTGCACCATTTCATCACGAGCGGATCCAATTCTTCAAGTCATTCCCACTCATTGCCTTCATCCCATACGTTTTGAATATAGAACATTGTATAGTACAGCACATTTCAGGCCCTCCAGCCCACAATGCTTTGCCGACCCAGAAACCCTGCCTCCCATATAACCCCCCACCTTCAATTCCTCCATATACCTATCTAACTGTCTCTTAAACTTCACTACTGTATCTGCCTCCACCATTGACTCAGGCTGTGCATTCCACACACCAACCACTCTCTGAGTGAATAACCTTCCTCTAATATCCCCCTTGAACTGTCCTCCACTAATCTGAAAGCAATGTCCTCTTGCACTGAGTAGTGGTGACCTGGGGAAGAGACGCTGGCTATCCACTCTATCTATTCCTCTTAATATCTTGTCCACGTCTATCATGACTCCTTTCATCCTATTTCCCTCCAAAGTGTAATCCCCAGCTCCCTTAATCTTTGATCATAATCATGTCTCTCTGAACCAGGCAGCATCCCGGTAAATCTCCTGTGTACCCTTTCCAATGCTTCGACATCCTTCCAAGAGTGAGGCGATCAGAATTGGACACAGTACTCCAAGTGTCTCCTAACTAGAGTTTTATAGAGCTGCATCATTACATCACCTATCTTAAACTCTATCCCTAGACTTTATGAAAGCTATGCTTTCTTAACTACCCTATTTACCTGTGAGGCAACGTTCAGGGATCTTTGAACATAGATCTCCAGATCCCTCTGCTCCTCCACACAACCAAGTATCTTGCCATTTACTTTGTACTCTGCCTTGCGGTTTGTCCTTCCAAAGTGTACCATCTCACACTTCTCCGGGTTGAACTCCATCTGCCACTTCTCAGCCCACTTCTGCATCCTATCAATGTCTCTCTGCAATCCTTGACAATCCTATAGACTATCTACAACACCACCATCCTTTGTGTCATCTGCAAACTTGCCACCACACCCTTCAACCCCCACATCTAGGTCATTAATAACATTCCCAAAAAGTAGAGCAAGCCAATTCTGAATCCACCTGGCCAATCTTCCCAGGCTCCCATGCCTTCTGACTTTCTGAATAAGCCAACCGTGTGGAAAATTGTCAAATGCTTTACGAAAATTCATGCAGATCACATCCACTGCACTACTCTCATCTATATGCCTGGTCACTTCCACAAAGAACTCTATCAGGCTTGTTATGCAGGATCTGCCCTCCACAAATCCATGCTGACTGACCCTGATCAGAGCACGATTTTATGAATGTCCTTAAATCTTATCTCTATGAATCTTTTCCAACAGCATTCCCACCCGAGATGGAAGGTTCGCTGGTCTATAATTACCTGGACTAGACCTACTAATTTTTTGAGCACGGGGATAACATTGGCATCCCTCCACTCCTCCGATACCATTCCCGTTGACAATGAGGACATAAAGATCCTAGGCAGAGATTCTACAATCTCTTCCCTTGCCCCATGGAGCAGCCTGGCATCAGGCCACGTGGACTTATCCGTCCTAATGTATTTTAACAACTCCAACACTTCCTCTCCCTTAATATTAACATGCTCCAAAACATCAACCTGACTCATATTGTCCTCACCATCATCAAGTTTCCTCTCAGTTGTGAATACAGAAGAGAAGTATTCATTGAGGACCTCGTTCACTTCCACAGCCTCCAGGCACATCTTCCACTTTTATCTCTAATCGGTCCTACCTTCACTCCTGTCATCCTTTTGTTCTTCACATAATTGAAGAACGCCTTGGGTGTTTCCTTTACCCTACTCGCCAGGGCCTTCTCCTGCCCTCTTCTTGATCTTCTCAGCCCCTTCCTAAGCTCATTTCTTGCTACCCAATATTCCTCAATAGGCCCAGATGATCCTTACTTCCTAAACCTCATGTATGCTGCGTTCTTCTACCAGACTGGATTTTCCACTTCACTTGACACCCATGGCTCCTTCACCCTACCATTCTTTATCTTCCTCACCGGGACAAACTTATCCCTAAATTCCTGCGAGAGATCCTTAAACATCGACCACATGTCCATAGTACATTTCCCTTCAAAACCATCATCCCAATTCACACCCGCATGTTCTAGCATTATAGCCTCATAATTTGCCCTTCCCCAATTAAATTTTTTCCTGTACTCTAATTCTATCCTTTTCCATGTAAATGCTAAAGGTGAGGGAGCGGTGATCACTGTCCCCCAGATGTTCACCTACTGACAGATCTGTGACCTGACCCCGTTCCTTACTTAATATTAAATCTAGTATGGCATTCCCCCTGGTCGGCCTATCAATATACTGTTGCGTGAATCCATCCTGGACACACTTACTAAACACTGCCCCATCTAAACCCTTGGAACTAATCAAGTGCCAATCAATATTAGGGAAGTTAAAGTCAGCCATGATAACAACCCTGTTATTTTTGCACCTTTCCAAAATCTGCCTCCCACTCTACTCCTTGGTATCTCTGCCGCTGCGTATAGAATACGACAGTTGAGTAACTGTCCCATTCCTCTTCCTGACCTCCACATTTACAGACTCATAAGAGTATCCTGCTGCATCAAGCACCCTTTCTGCAACTGTAATAGTCCCTGAACAGTAATGCCACACCTCCTCCACTTTTTCCCCCTCTTTATCCCTTTTAAAGCAATGAAATATAGGAATATTGATGCCCTGGCTAATCAAGAACGTATCCATTTCTGCCTTAAATGCACCCAATGTATTGGCCTCCACAGCAGCTCGTTATAACAAATTCCACAGATTTACGGCCATCTGTCTAAAGTAGTTTCCACGCATCTGTGTTCTAAATGGATGTCCTTCAATCCTGCTCTCAGCCATATAATCCCCATCTCACATCTAATCTGTTCAGGCATTTTAACATTTGGAATTTTTCTGTAAGATCCCGCCCTTAATTTCCTCAACTCCAGGGAATGCAGCCCAAGATCAGCCAGCCATTCCTCATACGGCAACCCTTTCACTCCTTGAAACATTCTCGTGAATCTTCTCTGAAACCTCACCACTGTCAGTATATCCTTTCTAAAATATGGAGCCCAAAGCTGCACACAATACTACAAGACAACAAAAATGGTCCGATGAGTGCCTTTTCGAGCTACAGCATCACGTCACATAAATAATAGCCTGCTCGTTTATGGCTTCCACCAAAGTGCATCACCATGCACTTTACAACATTCTATTGCACTCACAACTTCTTTACCCATTCTCCTAAACAATCTCAGTCTCTCTGTTTCCTCAACACGCTTCTCCACCTATCTTTCTATTACTGGCTACTTTAGCCACAACTACTTTAATACCGCTGCCCGGACTATTGACATACATATTAAACAGGATTCTGTCCCAACCCTGAGCACTGTGGAACTTCACTGTTATCCGTCAACCAGCCAGAACTGGATTATTTTGGAATATCTAACTCGATATCTTTTTTCAAACTAACCCTGCAAATATTATTTTAAGAGCTATCTTTGCAATCATTATTTTAATCTGTTTATCACATCATTTATCCTTATTTTTTTATTTCCTCTGTATATCTTCATTTCCACACTGGTTCCATATCAGTTTCTAGCTGTGTGTCATTACATTTCTCAGTTTTGTGTCCGTTTACAGACACAGCAGGCATCGGTGGACAGCCGGCTGCTCGGATTATTAGTTACATTTCAAATTTGCTTTTGTATCTCTTCTCTGACAGTCTGGAAATAAAGGGTTATCTGTACCTGTCATCCGTAGAACCTAATTAAAGGTGTGTCCGTGGGGTTTGTTAACGTCACCGCGGAGGTGTGACTGCTGGTTACCTGTTCTATTAATGTGTCTCGCTCACAACGGCAGTTTCAGTGAAGCTGCCAGTCTCCGCTATCAGAGACCAGCGGGCTCCAGATAGAGAGAGGACAGAGGCTGAATCGGGACCAGGAATCTGGACTATCCCAACAATGGATCGTAATCTGCAAAATATATCAGGGAAAGCTGCGGGAATTCAGAAGAATATTTTCTGGCCCCATGAATCTCTTTCTTTATATTATGAAACGCTGTCGTTGGATTTTCGTGTCACTTATGCGATTTTGACCATCCAAGTAATTTACTACCCTGTCCTCGCCATTGTAGCTGTTCCTGGTAAGTGCTTGGCTCCTTCCTCCTGATTAACGTTGAAGAGTGAAATTCAGCTTCTCTTTAATGCCTGTCGTCTCATTGCATGGCCCGTCTCTGAAACCGGTACCGCTTCAGCAAACATCGGCTAATTGCATTACATCTCCAGCTTTGGGGTTGTCGGCGTCCGGGTTACTTCTCCGTCAGGCAAACGTTACCTTTGCCTCTTCACCTCTCAAACACTGCCAGCAAGTGACCTCACATGCACCTTCACTCCCTGAGAAGCAAGATCGAGCTCTCACAAACTCTCCTCAGAGTAAATGGCCTCCGATCTAGGCAGTAGTCTGACAAATTACATCTGCACCCTCTGTGAAGCATAGACATGCTTCCAGTGGTTTATGTTCCACAGTCCATTTGGGAAATGGTAGGATAATTCAGCTATCCCGAACCCTGCTGGAGGGGACTTCATCGCCAGAATGAATGAATGAATGAATGAATGAATGAATAAATGATTGATTGATTGATTGATTGATTGAATGAATGAATGGATAAGTGCTTGAATGAATGAATATATAAATAAATACCTCAAAGCCCCAGCTGTGAAAAAGAAGGAGGTCACGTAGCCACCATTATTGCCACGATCTACCGCCTACACAAATATTGGAGTGGAATTGTTTAAGCGAAAGTATTAGCGTCTAGTCGAACGGAGGACAATGTTGATGCAAGCGAGGTTATCTACCTGGGAAGGACAAATTGAAGAACACAATTTTATTAAGTGGTAAACGATTGCAGTATACTGCCACGTGGAGGCACTTTAGAGTGTTTGTTCTTCAACCAAAAGTGGTTTGTTTGCAACAGTCGCAGTCTAACGAGGAGGCAGATGGGGTATTGGCCTTCATTGCTACAGACGTGAATTTAAGTGTAAGTCGATTATGCTGCAAATGCGCGTGGTACTTGTGAGGCGGCAGCTGTAGTACTGCGTGCAAGTCTGGTACGGTGACTTGGGGAGGATTTTACTGGCCTTGAAGTCGTTTCCCCATTTTGATTCCAGACAAGAGGAGGCGAGACTATCAGGAGAGATGTTGTCGCCTGCGACTGCACGCACTGGAATTCAGAAGGACCAGAGATGATATTTCAGCAACATGTAAAATATACGAAAGGGATAGATACAACAGGGCCAGGAAAGTTGTTTCCACTTGTCGGTGAGGCTAGAACTCGGGGGCATAGGCTGAAGCTTGTGGGAGTGAATTTAGGACGGAGATTTGGAGGAACTACTTTTCACAGAGGGTGGTGAATCTGTGGAATTCTCTGCCCAATGAAGAAGTGGACATTACCTCAGTAAATATATTTTAGAAAAGTTTGGAATGAATTTTTCCGTAGTAGGGCAATTACGGGCTTTGGGAGAAAAAGCAGGCAGTTGAATAAATGTACATGGTCAGCTCAACCATGATTATCTTCAATGGCGGTGCATGCCAGTCCGAACAGATGAACTATTCTGGCTACTATTTCTTGATCTCTTCTGCTCTAAGTTTGTTCTCGTGTTTACTGTTGAAGGAAGTTGAATTTCTGGCACCGTGATACTTGGGACTTAATCAGAAATCAGTTCATTATCGCATTCCATTTTCAGCCCCTTCTCCTGCCGGCGAAGGTCAGAACACATTCCAGCTATCCATCGATATCAATGGTTGTCCCATATGATTCGGGAGTTGAATTCCGTGATTCGAGCACGGAGGTTTCTCCGCCATTCCATAATAGCTGATTCATTATCCATCTCAACCACATTCTGGCGCCCACTCTCTATATCCATTGAGGCTTCGACGAATCGATTGCCTATCACTCTCTGTTACAAATGATTCCAACGAACTGACTCCCATAGCCGTCTGTGGCGAGAAATTCCAGGTATTCACCAGCCACGGTCGAAACAAATTTCTAACCACCTCTGTTCTGAAGTGATGGGTTTCTATTGTAAATCCAACACTGCTGCAGCTCTCCACGTCCACGATATGTCGTCCTTACAATATTTAATAGGTTTCAATGAGATTCCCGTCATTCTCACGAACTTCTCAGGTACATTATAGTCACTACCCATTTAATAATGATTCCGATTTTCTCCTTAGTAGTTACATCGATTCCAAGTCCAAATCTGCTCTTGAAAATTCTATTGATTAAAATTGTTGATTTCAGAGAAAATTTCATTCCGAATGTGTTTTAAATATCTTGACTTCCCTCCGCACAGTTAACGTGGTGACAATCGTCATCCTGTCGCGTGGAAAGTGCGGTATCTCCAAAGGCGTCACAAGGTACCTGGTTGCCATGGTAGCAGCGGATCAGCTGGTCGTTTTCTTCGATCTGGTATTGAGCAAGATTCCGATGATCTACATGCCATTTGAGGTTTTACACTGGAGTTATCGTGTTCCCGTGTGTAATATTCACGCCGTCATACTCTACGCTGCCACAGACTGTTCTGTCTGGTTCACCGTCGCTTTCACCTTTGATCGATGTGTGGCCATTTGTTTTCCACAGCTGAAACTAAATTACTGCACCGGGAGAGCGGCGGCTCAGGTTCTGGGGACAGTGACTGTGCTGAGCTGCCTAAAGAACATTTTCTTGTACTTTACGCTCGATGGTTTTTATTCGATTTCAAATATGCCCTTGCTCTGCCTGGAAAGTCGCCGTTACTTTTCCGATTTTCCGTCGTTAGCATTGCAAGCGATTCGTGTCCTCCTCACCCCAATAATCCCCTTTGTCCTGATTCTCCTGCTCAACAGTTTCACCATCAGACACGTCTTACTGGCCAGTCGAGCCCGGAGGAGACTCCGTGGTTCTCGTGACGTTCAGTCGCCTGCCGACCCGGAGATGAAGAACCGCAGGCAATCCCTTTTGTTACTGCTGCTGATGTCGGGGAATTTCATCCTGCTGTGGGCGCTGCTGCCGCTCTATTCCATATGGGATACCCTGTATATTTATTTTGAAACTTATCCCCCGACCTCTCTGGTGGAACTGGGCTACATGTTTCAACAGCTGAGCTGCTGCACCAACACGGCCCTTTACGCTGTGGCCCAGAGCAGGTTTAGGCTGCAGTTCAAAGAATCGGTGAAATTCCCGTTCCGTCTAATGACAAAGCTCGCTCGGTGTTGTCACACGAGCATTAATCCTCAGTGACGTCCTAATATATTCTATTTAGTCTGTGGCTTGTGCAGCTACATGGGGGCTGTAGACTTCCCTCATTAACTCCTGCCCCCCTCCCCTCCAGGCACCAATGGTATCAGCGACTGTCCGAGTCTGGCTCCACTCTGTTCCTTCCAGTTTTCTTTTTTCACGGGTTCCCTTTAATGTCTCCCTCAGTTCCACCAAGTGGGTGTTTCTTTCCCTATTTGCATGCAAAGCCTTGCCAACACCATTCTGCCCTGCCGGTATTCCGCGCGGTCGGATTGCCCGCTCAGATTCGCCCGATGTAGCTCCATCTCTTTCCTCTCGTGAGGTCATTTAGTTCCAAAAGCGCCTGCCTTTGAACCATTCAGGAAGGCTTGTCACCGTGAGCAGACAGCAAGTCTCCGCTTGCAGCGGATTTCTTTGGAAATCTGTCTGCCACCGAGGAAATAATTTATTAACTCGCACTCCTAAAACAACTCATCGAATGGTCCGTTCCTAGTCGCAAACTCCATCACAAAGTTTCTGGGAAACTTACAAAAAAATCTTGGACACTTTGTGCAGTGATGGTGCTCTCTGTCGAATTGAATTAGTACATTGTGGATGTGGGGAAGGTGATTTCTGAGGAAAGGACACATGATGTCTATTTATTTATTGATTCCCTCGTAGCTGGGCCTCTCTCCTTCTCCCATTGTTTATAAGCCGTTCTGCTCAGTTTCCGCCGCTGTCTGGAAAGCGCGACCGTGTCAGTGTCCTCGGCGTACTCCTGATTCCTCCCACAAACCAATCACCTATGTGTTGATATGTTAATTGGGCATTGCACATTGTTCCATTAGTAGGGTCGATCGGACGGTGATGCATGGCGCCAGTGAAGGCTGGACCGTTGCGATTGGACTGGAAGTAAGCCTTTTGTGAAGGACTCCTTCTGGTGGACTGTGAGGAGACCGAGATGCATTAGATAGCATGGATTTAAATTGTGTACAGATGCCAGTGGTACAGGGCAGCCATTTTGCATGTGACAATTGTTGGAAATGTCCTGGCGTTTGACCTGGATGAAAATGGACTTGACTCATAAATACTCTTGCAGTCGAAACAAACGTGATGGAGTTGTCGAAGATGAGGGATCATGCTGACAGTCCAGTTGGAAATGTGTCCGGAGAAGTGACAACTTTGTCATAGTAATACGACAGGTCGGTCTTGAACGAAAGTCAAATACGAGATTAGGAAATATTTTTTGGAATATAGAGAAAATGGAGGGAACAAAAGACTGTTGATGCTGAGATATCAGAAGAAAGTTCAGCTTGGTTGTGTTAGAGAAACGCAATACTGGGGAAAGTACCCCTTATGTTGGAAAAGTTTAGACTGTAAAAGATTGAGCAGAAAAAGAACACACAGTCAGTTTCGCTGTTAACCAACAATTGTCTGTTCGGAACTACGTAATATATAACTTAAACCGGGTAAACCAAGGGTTAGCAGTATTATGCATAAATAGGTGTGTGAAAAAAATCCAAATGTATTCAAACTCAGGTGGCAAGAGTTACCGTCTCACGATGTTATATACGTAATTTCTGTTCAGTTCAAATGCACAGCATTTGATGTGAGAGAGCGATATTTGTAATCCAAACGAACAGGTGTCGTTGATCTTCCCGTTGTCCTCCGAATCCTCACACGAAATCTCACTAACAGTAGCTCACCACAAGTGTGACCATCTTCAAGGGAACCGCTACCCAGGTAAGAGTCGACACCCCGGTAGATTCCACAAGGTGATACCAATCACACTCAATGTGATAGCCACTGATCCAGTTCCACAACCTGCGAAATAACTCTAACGGTGTTTTGCCACAGGGGTGCCTATGAATTGTCATACGCAGACAAAGGGCAGACACGCACGTGTTAACCACAAAGGTTTTCCCCTGACCAGAGAAGCCACTCCTGCGGATTACCTCTGTCACAACAACACTTTCTTATCCGAATGGAAACACACTCATCCTCCCCGGTTGCTTGAAGACAGCGTACAAACAGTAATCTCTTTGTCACAAGATTTCCTCTGTTTCGAGCCTACCTCTCCTCTTTGCAAAGTTCGCCTAGTATCAGCAACTTGTGAGAGTCATTTACGAATACACTCGATCCATCTCAACTCACCCATTACGGCCACTATATCTTTAAATGCGGCCGAATCACTGGTGTCTTAAATTGAGCATCTTAACTCTGACTGTGTTGTCTCTGCGTCCGTGTATATTCAAAGCAAGCCGCAGAATAAACTGTAAATATTCATTCTGCATCAAATAACGCCACCTCTCTCATCATAGCAATTAAGCAAATTTTATAATCAGCAGAAATCCAGCAGTATCTAAAAGTCCGTCTCATTCTCTCGGCCTTTTTGAAGTGACAGTCCACAGAAAGAATGAGCCCTGGGGGTATATAACAGTCGATACACCTGTTCGTGGACAGGTAATTCAGTAAATCTGTTGTTTGTTTCACTCATCTGCAAAAATACAAACGTGTATATGTATACTGCCGGGAGATGACAGATTGTGATGCAGAGAATTTATGTTGTAACCCAAGCATCGCATTTTAACCACAGCACTTAAGTAATAGTCCATAGTCAATGTGCTTGAGTGAGACCTTCCGGGGATTGTGATACATATAACTGATTCGGATATCTGCAAATAAACGGATTAATAATCTTGCAGACGACAGAAAAACAAAAATATTTATTTACAAACATGCCCAAAATGCCAGGCAAATTACATGCGGTATTTCCAATGCACTGTAAAGGGCAAGACGTTAACACAGAGAGTCGTGGATAGATAGGATGCACTTCCTGATGTGGTGGTCGGGACAAAAGGGTAAGCGGCCTTTAAAAGAAGTCGAGACTGGCATGTGCCTTTGAGGAAATGGAATGATATGCTCAGTTGACAAACAGAAAATATTAGTTAACAATTACATAAACATAGAAAATCTACAACACATTACAAGAAATTCGGAACACACGGCAGTACCGAGCAACTACTTGCTTTATAAATTATCTCGTGTTATCGATAGGCCTCTATTAATTTAGATCCATGTGCCTATCAGGAGTTCCTTAAAAGACCCTATCGTATCCGCCTTCACCACCGTTACTGGCAGCCCATTCCACAAACTCGCCAATCTCTGCGTGGAAAACATAAACTGACATCTTCTCTGTACCTGCTTCCGACAGCGTAAAGAAGTGTCCTCTCGTTATAGCCATTTCAACCTAGGGATAAAGCCTCTGACTATCCACATGATCAATGCCTCACTTCATCGTATTCAGCTCTATGAGGTCACCACTCATCCTCCTTGACTCCAACGAGAAAAGGACTATTCCCGTTAGGAATGACCCCAATCCAGGCAGCATACTTGTAAATTTGCTCTACACCCATTCTATAGCTTGCACATCATTCCTTTAGTGAAGCGACCAGATCTGAGCACAGTACTACAAGTGGGGTCTGACCAGGGTCCAATAGCTGCAACATTGCCTCTCCGTTCTTCAACACAATCCCACGATTGATGAAGGCGAAAGTGCCGTATTCCTTCTTAACCACAGAGTCAACCTGTGCAGCTGCTTTGAGCGTCCTATGGATTCGGACCGCAAGTGTCTTACCATTAATATTGTATTCTGCCATTATGTCCGACCTACAAAAATCAATCACTTCACACGTATCTGGGTTGAATTCAATCTGCTATTTCTCTGCCAAGCTTTCCATACTATCAATGTCCCGCAGCCACTTCTGACAGCACTCCGCCCTCCCCACAACAACTCCAACCATTGTGTGATAAGAAAATTTACCAACCCATCCTTCCTGTTCCCGAAACCGGATATTTATAAAAATGACGAAGTGTAAGGGTGTCAGCACAGATCACTGAGGCACACAACTGGAGCCCGACCTCCACGCAGTATATTACCAGTCTACAACCACTCTTTACCTTCTGTGTGCATGCCAGTTCTGAATCTACGAAGTAAAGTCCCCTTGCATCCCATTCCACCATACTTCCACTTTACGCCTTGCATGGGGTACATTAT
Organism: Hypanus sabinus; assembly: GCF_030144855.1. NCBI lineage: Eukaryota > Metazoa > Chordata > Chondrichthyes > Myliobatiformes > Dasyatidae > Hypanus > Hypanus sabinus. The sequence goes on from NW_026781697.1 coordinate 148,126, forward strand.
TATAAGCCTTGCCGAAACCCTTATACACGACAGCTACTGCACCTCTTTCACCTACATATATAGTCATATCCTCAAAAAAATTCTATCAGGCTCGTAAGGCATGACCTGCCCTTGACAATTCCATGCTGACTATTACTAGCCATATTATAACTATCCAAAAGTTTATAAATACTTCCTCTCAGGATCGTCATCATCAACTTACACACCACTGTAGGAAGACTCACCGGTCTATTAATTCCTGTGCTATCTCTCGTCCCTTTCTTGAATAAAGGAACAACATTCCCATCCTCCGGACCCTCTCCCGTCCCAAGTGATGATGCAACCATCATCGACAGAGTCTCAGCAATCTCCTACCTCGCCTTCCGCAGTTACCTGGTCCAACACATCTGGCCCAGGCGACTTTTCCAACTTGATCCTTTCCAAATGCTCCAGCACATCCTCTTTCTTAATATGTAGATGCCTAAGATTTTCAGTTTGCTTCGAGTCGTGACTACAGTCCCCAAAATCCTTTTCCATAGTTAATACTGAAGTAAAGAATTCATTGGGTAGCTGTGCTATTCCCTCCGGTTCCATACACACGTTCCCACTGTCACACGTGATAGGACCTATTCTTTCATGTCTTATCCTCTTGCTCTTCAAATACTCGGAGAAAGCCTTGGGCCTTTCCTTCTTCCTGCCCGCCTTCTCATGAGCCCCACTGAACTTCCGATTTGCCTTCTTAAGCTCCATGCTGTTAGTCTTATAATTTTATAGATCTCTAACACTACCATGCTCTCTTAAACATTTGTAAGCTTTTCTTTTCTTCTTGACTGGCTTTATTACTGCTTTAGAAAACCACAGTTCCATTACCCTACATACCTCCCCTCTCTTTGTAAGGTCCCTATGCAGGCGTCCACGCAAATATAACCTGACCGTTTGCCACATTTCTTACATACAATTCCCTGAAAAAAACCTGTTCCCAATTTATGCTTCAAATTTCCTCTCAGATAACCTCACAATTCCTCGTTGTCCAAATAAAGGCTTTTCTAACTTGTCTGTTCCTACCTCTCTCCAATGATATTGTAAATGAGATAGAATTATGATCGCTATCTCCAAATGCTCTCGCATTGAGTGTTCTGACATACGCCTAGATTCATTTCCAAATACAAAACCAAGTACAGTCTCCACTCTTGTAGGCTTATCTACATATTTGGTAAAGAAAACGTCATGAACACACCTACCAAACTCTACCCCAACGAAACACTCGCTGCAGGGATTGCATCAATGCCAAAAAAGGTTTGGCCAGATTTGACGAAGTAACAAGCACGTACAGCTGCAAGAGGAGAACAGCCCACTTGCCCCTCGCCATTTCCCATAACATCATTGACATATCGACCTACAATGCCTTTGTGATATGGAGTGAACTGTACGCTCTAGGAGGGCAATTAAAAATCTCCAATCAAGATAACTCTGCTATTATTACACCGTTCCAGGATCTCGTTCACTATATCCGCCTCATTATCCCTGTTTATATTCGGCGGCCTCTGAAAGCTCCCAGTAGAGATATTCACACTTCCTGTTCCTAACCTCCACGCACAGAGACTCCGTAGGCAATTCCTACATGACGTCCAACTTCTCTGCAGCCGTGACACTCCCTCTGATCTGCAGTGCCACACCCCCTCCTCTTTGCCTCCCACCCTGTCCCTGAGCCACACAAGTCCTTGTAATGGCCACGACGTCATAGATTCAAGTTCTGATCCACGCTTTGAGCTCATCCGCTTTGTTGACAATACTCAGTGTGTTGAAATAGACTCATCTCAAAACTTCGTTCTGAGAGCGTCCCTTCTCTTTCACCTGTCTGTCCTCCCTCACGCACTGTCGACAAGCTGTTTCTATTTGTGAGCCACCTCCTCTTCTTCAGTCTCCGGGTTCGGATCCTCTTCAGTTCGGGTTCCGCCCCTCATCAATACTAGTAGGATCTATCTGCATTAGCAGAACGCCCCATCATGATGTTGGTCCGCCTGGGATTCAAGTGAAACACGTCCTTTTTGTACAGGTAACACAACTCCAAAGTAGGTCCCTGTGGTCCAGAAGTCTGGTTCACTGTCCCCTACTCCAAACCCTCAGCCACGCATTTATCCACCACGTCATTCTACTCCTATATTCACTGTCGCATGGCAGAGGCAATCCCTACATTACTGCTTTTACGCTCCTGCATCTCAATTACTTCCTGACTCCCTGTAGTCTTTTACTGGGACGTCTTAGCTTTTTCTACTTATGTTATTTGTATCAGTATGTACCACGACCTCTGGCTGTTTACCCCTCTTCTCGTGTATACGATCTCAAACATCCTGGACCAAGGGCGTCAAACTACCATCTGAGTTTCTTTCCTGTGTCCACAGAATCGCCTTTATGAACCCCGACTATAGGGGCCCCTAACGCTACTGCCTTCCCCTGCCTTTATCTCCCTTTCTGAGCTACAGGGCCGGACTCTGTGCCAGAGGCACAGCCACTATTGCTTCCCCCCCGGTAGGTTGTCCCCAACCCTCAAACAGTACTCAAAAAGGAGTACTTATTGTGAAGAGGTACTACAATAGGGCTACTCTCTAGTACCTGACCCTGCCACTGCCCTTTGCTGACTGTGCCCAGGTATCTGTCTCCCGTGTCCCCAGTGTTACCACCTGCCTATAACTCCTTTCCATCTCCTCCTCGCTCTCCCTGACCATTCGAAGGTCATCAGCTGCAGCTCGACACACCGGGTCCAGATATGGCCGTCCGGGAGGATAGGAAACTCCAAGACCTCCCACACCTGACAGCAAGCACATAAAACCGGCCTCACACACTCATTTCCTTTCCATAAATAACAAAGACAGATCTATCTCTCCGTTGCACACATTCACATTGTCGGATGTTGCGGCCATCACTGAATCGTGGCAGAAGGACGGTCGGATTTCGGATCTGAATGCCCAAGGCTACCCATTGTATCAGAGGAATGGGAATGTCTTTAGATTGGATGGCGTGGCTCTGCAGGTGAAGAATGACATCGGCTCACTAACAAGATGTGACATTGGATCGTAAGCTGTGCAACTATTACGGGTAGTGTTGAGAAAATTACAGTGTAAAAGGATCATCATGGGGGGTTCTCAGGAAAATGGCTGGAATGCAGACAACAAATCACAACATGAAAAATGTGTACGTAAGAATCGATGTTATAATAGCCATGGCATTGTTCCACAAGAAGATCAATTGGGTTAGCTTGATTTTACAGTTTGTCCTAAAGCTGGCATTTGGATCAGCTGTACGGAATTGGGTGCTGTGAAATGAATCGGAAATGATGACGGAGCAGATCGAAGACGAACCTTCACCATATGTCCGCTCCAACCTTCGGGAGCAGTGATCACAATATAGTTCAGTTCAATTTCAAATACGATTGGAATATTAAAGTCGGACCCACCAGTATTGGAGTAAAGGAAGTTCTAGCAGTTTGAGCAAGGTCTTGGCCTAATAAAACCTGAAGGTCACACTGTCAGGATTGTCAGCAGGGCAGACATACGGCGAGTTTCTAGGAAAACCGGGGGACGTGTAGAATACATGAATTCTAAATGAATCTATTGGTTATTTTAAAAAATAAATTAATACTTAAATAACAAATAAGCCCAATCGTGGCAAAACTTAAAAGCAAAAGAAAAGGCATATAGCAAAGTAACAACTGGTGGGAAAACAGAGTATTGGGAAACTTCTAAAACTTTCAGAGAGCAACTAACGGAATCATTGGAATGTAAAGGACAAAATATGAATGTAACCTGGGGAAGAATATCAAGGTGGGTCGCGGAATAATTTCAAGTACAGTATAATCAAATATAAATCAGACTGCCTATAGGACCGCTAGAAAATGAGGCAGGAGAAATAATAACGGGGAACAAGGAGATGGCCGGTAAAAGAAATGAGTTTTTTGCATCAGTCGTCACTGTGGAAAATACTAGCAGGTTGTCTGGTGTTGGGGTGCGTGAAAGAACAGAAGTGGGTGCTGTTTTTCTTACAAGTGAGAAGGTGTTCAAAAAGCTGAAAGACCAAAGGGTACGTAAGTAAGCCGGAGCAGATGAACTCCACATTAGGATTCTTAACGTGTGAGGAGTAGAGATGGCGGAAGCATTAACAATGATCTTTCTAAAATCATTGGATTCCCGCATGGTGCCAGAGGACTGAAAAACTGCAAATGCCACTTCACTCATCAGGAAAGGAGAACGACAGCAGAAAGGGAGTTATATAACTGATAGCCTAAACTTCGTGTTTCGGAAGATTTTGGATTAAATCGTTAAGGTTCAGGTAACATAGGACAAGAGAAGAACAAGCAGATTCCTCTGCTGTCTCCCACAGTATCCTGCGCAGATATCTGCACAAGCGGCAGGTGAGGAAGGAAGATGCTGGGAGAACCGATCATAGAAACATAGAAACCATATAGCACAATACTGGCCCTATGGCCCATAAAGGTGTGTAGAAACTGTTCTTATCTTCGAAATTACCTCGGGTTAACGTTGGCCCTCTGTTTTTCTAAGCCCCTTTACCTATCAAGGAGTCTCTTAAAAGACTCTATTCGATCCGCCTCCACTACCGTCGACGGCGGCCAAATCTACGCACTCAGCACTCTCTGCGTTAAACACTTACCCCTGACATTCCCTTTTTACCTACTTTCAAACACCTTACAGATGTGCCCTCCCGTGCAAGACATATTAGCTCTGGGGGAAAAAAAAACCCTCTGACTATCCATACGATCATTGCCTCTCATCATCTTATCTGTCATAATAATAATAATAATAATAATAATAATAATAATAATAATAATAATAATAATAATAATAATAATAATAATAATAATAATAATAATAATAATAATAATAATAACAATAATAATAATAATAATAATAATAATCATCATCATCATCATCATCATCATCATCATCATCATCATCATCACCATCATCATCATCATCATCATCATCATCATCATCATTATCTGTCGTGGGATACAATCCGTTGGGATATCCGTTTGTTCGAGATGGATTGGAAGCGACGTTCGGAAGGTGGTGCGTGCATTCCTGTTTACCGCAGACTCAGCTGCGAGTGACAAGGAAGTGCAAGCTGACCTCCATCTGGTGCACATTTGAGGAACTTCCCTAGGAACTTGTGGGAAGTTAGTACAGAAATAGCAGCGGCTCTGAAAGAAATATTTCATATGGCATTAGATACGGGGATGGTGCCGGAGGAATTGCGTATTGCTCATGTGGTTCCATTGTTTAAAAAGGGTTCTAAGAGTAAACCTAGCAATTATAGGCCTGTCGGTTTGACGTCAGCGGTGGGTAAATTAATAGAAAGTATTCTTAGAGATAATATATATGATTATCTGGATAGACAGGGTCTGTTCAGGAACAGTGACCATAGATTTGTGCGTGGAAGGTCATGCTTGACAAATCCTATTGATTTTTGGAAGAGTTTACAAGGAACGTTGACGAGGGTAAAGCAGTGAATGTTGTCTATATGGACTTCAGTAACACTTTGACAAGGTTCCAGAGGCAGGTTTAGTTAGGAAGGCTCAAATGTTAGGTATTAATATTGAAGTAGTAAAATGGATTTAACTGTGGATGGATGGGAGATGCCAGAGAGTAGTGGTGGATAACTTTTTTTGTCAGGTTAGAGGCAGGTGGCCAGTGGTATGACTCAGGGATCTGCACTGTGTCCAGTATCGTTTGTCATATACAATAATGATCTGGATGATGCGGTGGTAATTTGGACTAGTAAGTATGCAAATAATACTAAGATAGATGGCGTTGCGGATAATGAAATAGGTTTTCAAAGCTTGAAGAGAGATTTCGGCCAGTTAGAATACTAGACTGAAAGATGGCAGATGGTGTTTAATGCTGATAAGTATGAGCCCCACAATTTGGTAGGACTAATCAAAGTATTGCATTATTTCAACAGAACAGAGTATTCTAGGAATAATGGTTCCCGAAATTTGGAATTTCATGTCGATAGGATGGTGAAGAATGTTTTTGGTATGCAGGCCTTTATAAATCACAGCATTGAATATAGGAATAAGGATGTAATGCTACAATTGATCAAGACAATGGTGAGGCCAAATTTGGAGTATAGTGTGCAGTTCCGTTCACTGAATTATAGGAAAGATGTTAACAAAATAGAGAGAGTACAGAAGAGATTTACTGGAATGTTACTGGGTTTCAGCGCCAAAGTTACAGAGAAAGGTTGAACAAGTTAGTTCTTTATTATTTGGAGCGTAGACGGTTGAGGGAGGGGGCATGAATGTATTTAAAATGAAGCGGGGGGGTGGGTAGAGTTGACTTGGATAGGCTTTTTCCATTGAGAGTAGGGGAGCTTCAAACAGTAGGAAATGAATTGAGAGTTGAGGCAAAAGTTTAGTGGTAACAGGTGGAGGGATTTCTTTTCTCAGAGAGTGGTAGCTGTGTGGAACGAGCTTCCAGTGGAAGTGGTAGAGGAAGGTTTTGTATGGTCACTTAAGTAAAATTGGTTAGTTAACTGGACAGGAAAGGAAGGGGGGGTTTGGGCTGAGGGCAGGTCGGTGGGATTAGGTGAGTGTAAGCGTTCAGCATGGACTAGAAGGTCCGAGATGTCGTGTTTCTGTGCTGTAATTGTTAAATGTTTATATCGATATAATTGTATGCTGACTGTTATTTCAGGGCACTTCTTTGTAATAGGTTTGCAAAATACACAGCAGATAAAGAACCGGGATTTGGTTTGGAATCGAGCGATCTCAATCTCACTAGTTCGGACGGACCGGAGATTTCTTTTCTTGAACACACGCAGCCTAAGAAACTGGACGAGGGCCGCGGGGTCAGTATATACACGTTTCTATATGCCATGAGATTCATTTTCTTTTCTAGGATGGTCAATCTACTCCTAATAGAATAATAACCATGACATAATCCATGAAAGACCGCACCCTCAGTCTTTCAGCCAGTAAGAGAAAGAGGACCACGATCATCAGAGCTCTCTCCTTAACAAGACGCTTTAGGTATTGAAATGGTTCTCACTGGAGGTTTTACCTGCCATCATCCTTCTTAACCGCATTCTGTGACCTTCTACCCGTAACTTTTGAAACCCTTTTGTAAAGAACAACAAATTTCACCCTCCGCTTTAAACATAAGGATATTCAGACTGATTTCCGTCTATTTCATGTCGTGCTTGTAAGACCAAAAGACCATAAATTATAGGAGCAGAGTTAGGCCATTCGGCCCATTGTGTCTGCTGCTCCATTTAACCACGGGCTGATCCAATACTTCAAGACATTCCGACTCATTTCCTCTTTCCATACCCTTCAATGCCCTGGCTAATCAAGACCATATCTATTTCTGCCTTAAATGCACTCAATGTCTTGGCCAAAGATTTCCCACCGCCAACCTGAATTAATTTTCCCGCATTTGTATTCCAAGTAGAGATCCTTCAATCATCCATCAGTCATATAATCACTACCCCGTAAATAATCTGTTCAGGCCTTTAACACTTGGAATATTTCTATGAGATCCTGCTCTGATTTTCCTCAGCTCCAGGGAATAGAGCCCAAGAGCAGCCAGCCGTTTCTCATACGGCAACCCAGTCATTCTTTGAAACATTCTTGTGAATCTTCTCTAAAATCTCTCGGAGGAGAGTATATCCTTTATAAAATAAGGAGCCCAAAACGGCACATAATGCTCTACGTATGCTCATAAGGGCCTTTTCGAGCCACAGCATCACGTCACATAAGTAATAGACTGCCCGTATATCCTTCCACCAAAGGTGTGACTGCTGGTTCCCTGTTCTATTAATATGCCTCCCCCACAACGACAGTTTAAGTGACAGACGCCAGTGTTCGCTATCAGAGACCAGCCGGATCCAGGTAGAGAGAGGACAGAGGCTGGACCGGGAACAGGAACCTGGACTGTGCCAGCAATGAATCGTAATCTGCGAAATTTATCACGGAATACTGCGGGAATATGAAGAATATTTTCTGGGCCTATGAATATCTTTCTTCATGTTATGGAACGCTATCGTTGGATTTACGTGTCACTTATGTGCTTGTGACCATCCAACTGATTTACTACCCTATCCTCGCCATCGTAGCCGTTCCGGGTAAGTGCTTGGCCCTTTCCACGTGATTAACGTTGAAAAGTAAAAGTCAGCTTCTCTTAATGCCTGTTGTTTGATTGCATGGCAGGTCTCTCAAACCGGTACCGCTTTAGCAAACATCGGCTGATTGCATTACAGGAGTCCTCTCTCCAGCGGTGGTGGTGTCGGCGTCCGTATCACTTCTCTGTCAGGCAAAAGTTATCTGTGCCTCTTCGCCTCTCAAACACTGCCACCAACTGACCTGACATGCACCTTCACTCCCAGAGAAGCAAGTCTGAGCTTTCACAGCCTCTCCTCTTAGTGAGTGCCCTCCAATCACGGCAGTATTCTGGAAAATTACATCTGCACCCTCTGTGAAGCATACACATGCTTCCGGTGATTTATGTTCCACAATCTTTTGGGACATGGGAGGATAATTCAGCTATCTCGAAGCTTGCTGGAGGGGACTGCATCGCCGGAATGAATGAATCAATGAATGAACGAATGAATGAATGAATGCATAAACATATAAACAAGTACCTCAAAGCCCCAGCTGTGAAAGAGAATGAGGTCACGTAGCCATCAATACTGCAACGATCTGCCGCCTGAAGAAATAGTGCAGTGGAATCTGGGCGCCTACAGACGGATATCGATCGTTTAAGCGAACGTATTAGCGTCTATGCAGAGGGAGGACAATGTTGCTAAAGGCGAGGTCATCTACTTGGGAAGGACAAATGAAAAAAACAGAGTATTGTTAAGTGGTGAACGATTGCAGTATGCTGTAGTGTGGAGGGACTTTCGAGTGCTTGTAGTTCAATCACAAAAGGTTGGTTTGCAACAGCAGCAGGTTAACAAGAAGGCAAATGGGAGATTGGCCTTCATTGCTACGGGGGTGAATTTCAGTGTAAGTAGATTATGCTGCCACTGTACAAGACACTGATGAGGCGGCAGCTGACATACTGCTTGCAGGTCTGGTCCCCTGACTTGAGGAGGGATTTACTGGCGTTGTAGTCGCTTCAACATTGTGATTCCAGAGATGAAGTGGCCAGACTATGAGAAGAGTCTGAGACGCCTGGGACTGTACACACTGGAATTCAGGAGGATCAGAGACGATCTATTGTCAACATATATAATTACAAAATGGATAGTTAAGACAGGAGCTGAGACTAGAACTAGACGACATACGTTGAAGCTTCTGAAGAGTGAATTTAGGACGTAGATGGTGAACAACTGCATTTACCTGAGGGGGGTGAATCTGTGGAATTCTCTGCCCAGTGCATCAGTGGATAAATTATTGCGTAGTGCAGGATTTGGTGGAAAAGGCCGTGGATGGATGTGGAAAAGGCAGGAAGATGGAGATAATTCCGTAGTCAGGTGAGCCATGATCATCTTCAATGGCGGACCTTGCCAGTCCGAACAGATGGACTATTCCAGCTCCTTCTTCTTCGATTATTCTGCTCTAATTTTCTCTCGTGGTAACAATTGAGTGAAGTTGATTCCTTTTAACAGTGATACTTGGCACATTCATCAGTTCATTATCGCATCCCGTTTTCAACACCTTCTTCTGACGCCAAAGATCAGAATACATTGCAGCCATCGATTTGTATCACTGCTTAGTCCACCGGGCTCAGGAGCTGATCTCGGCCATTCGAGCACAGAACACTATCTGCCATTCAATGATAGCTGGTTTATTAACGCTCTCAACTACAATCTGGCGCCCACTCCCCATGTCAATTGACGACCGGACGAATCAAGAGCCTATCACTCTCTGCAGCAATGGTTCCAATGCACTGACCCCATAGCAGTCTGTCGCGTGTAATTCCACAAATTCACTAGACCCGATCGAAAGAAAGTTCTGTTCTAAAGTGATATCTTTCACCTCTATTATACCTCTATAATATCTATTCATCTCAACGTCCACGATATCTTCGCCTTTCAATATTAGAAATGTTACAAGGATTCCTTTCATTCTCCTGAACGTCAACAGGCATATTATAATTACTAACGATTTAATAATGACTACCGATAAACCCTTCTGTAGATAATGTAATTCCATGCTTATCTCCACACTCGGAGGTCCAATCGGTTGAAATAATTCTTATCAGAGACTGCTCCGAACCAAATGTGTGTTAATCGTATTTATTTCTCTCCGCACAGTGAACTTGGTGACAGACTTAATCCTGTCGCGGGGAAAGTGCGGTCTCTCCAAAGCCGTCACAAGGTACCTGGTTGCCATGGTAGCAGCGGATCAGCTCGTCATTCTCTTCGATCTGGTATTGAGCAAGATTCCGGGGACTTACATGGCACTTTATGTTTTTCTCTGGTCGCTACGCGTCCCCGAGTGTAACATCCACGCCGTCCTGCTCTACGCCGCCACGGAATGTTCTGTCTGTTTCACCGTCACTTTCACTTTTGATCGTTTTGTCGCCATTTGTTTTCAGAAGCTGAAACGAAAATACATTACATCAGGTTGCAGAGGTCAGCGCTCAGGAGGACAGAAAACCAGTCATCACCCATGAACACAATGCCAACAAAGGAGGAGTGGACAACCTTGACAAAGTAACAGGCACACTCCGCTGCAAACAGAGAACAGCCCGCTTCCCTCTCGCCATATTCCATAATATCATTGACATATCGACCTACAACCCCTTTGTCATACGGAGTGAGATGACCCCTACCTGGAGGGCAAGCAAGATGAAAAGTACGAGGTTATTTATGGACGATTTTACTGCACCGGGAGAGCGGCGGCTCTGGTTCTGGGGACAGTGACTGTGCTGAGCTGCGTAAAGAACATTGTCTGGTACTTTTTGCTCCGTGGGTCATATTCGATGTTAACGTTGTCCGTGCTCTGTATGAGTTCTTTTCGTTTTTCGATTTCTCAGGAGGCAGCGTTTCCGCTGATTAATTCCTTCCTCGCCCCAGTATTCCCTTTTTTTGTTGATTCTCCTGTTAAACACTTTAACCATCAGACACGTCTTAGTGGCCAGCCGAGCCCGGAGAAGACTCCGCAGTTCGCCCGAAGGCGAGAGGCCCGCCGACCCGGAGATGAACAATCGCAGGCAATCGCTCCTGTTACTGCTGGTGATGTCGGGGAATTTCATCCTGCTGTGGGCGCTGCTGACCGTGTTTTCGGTATGGGAGATCGTGGATTTTTACGTTGACCCTTCTCCTCCGTATACTCTGCTGGGACTGGGCTACATGTTTCAACTGCTGAGCTACTGCACCCAAACAATTCTTTACGCCGTGGTCCAGAACAGTTTCAGACTGCACTTTAAGGAGACGGTGAAATCCCCCTTCCGTCTAATGGCAAGGTTATCCCGGCGTTGTCAGGAGAGAATTAATCTTAAGTGATGCCCCAAAATCTCCCATTTTATCAGTAGCATGTGCAATTCCATTGGGTTTCTTGACGTCCCTGAGTAGCTCCCGCCATCCGCCTTTCCATGCACCATCATGATAAGGAGTATCCCCAGTCTGCCTCCACTCTGCTCCTTCCAGTTTAGTTTCCCCACTGTCTCCTTAAGTTCAAAATGGAGACTGTACACTTAATTGCATGCGATGCCTTGACATCATCATCGCAATCCAATCGTGGTGCCCTGCCTGTATACCGTGCGGCACTAATGCCTGCTCAGTTACGGCCGATGGCTATTGTTTCCAAGAGCCCCTACCTTCGAGCTCTTCAGGAAGACTATTTAACCGTGGACAGACTCAAGTCTCCGCTCGCAGCAGTGTTCGTTGGAGATCTGTCGTACGTCCCTAGCAGCAATCCACATCGCAAAGCCTCTGGGAAATTTAAGAAATTCTTGGACACTCTCTGTAGTAGTGCTCCTAGCTGTCAAATTGGATTGAGTACTTTCGGTATGTGGGGAAGGCGATTGCGGAGGAAATGGCACATGATGTCTATATATTTATTGATTGATTCCCTCGTAGCTTGGCCTCTCTCCTTCTCCGTTTGATTATTCGCCGTTCTACTTATTTCCCGCCGCTGTCTGTAAAGCGTGACCGACTGGGTGTCCTCAGCGTACTCCTGATTCCTCCCATAGACAAAACACCTATGTGTTCATATGTATATTGGTCATTGTAAATTGTCCCATTAGTACGGACAGTTGAACAATGAAGACATTTGGGATTTGATTGGAAGTAAGACTTTTGAGAAGGACTCGTTCCGGTGGGCTGAGCATGAGACTGAGTTGCATTGGATAACATTGCTTTAAGTAGAGTCCAGAGGGAAGTGCTGGAAGGCCGACATTCTACTTGACACAATTGTTGGAAATGTTCTGGCGTTTGACTTGGATGATAGTCGGCGTGACTCATAAATAGTCTTGCAGACGACACAAAAATGATGGAATGGTCTATGTTGAGGGAGCCTGGTAATAGTACAGTTAGAAATGTGGAAGAGAAATGACAACTTTGTTATATTATACTATATACTCTGATCATTAATGGAGAATGTGTGGAGCAGGTTAAGACCTTCAAGTATCTGGGAGTGCAGTTAGACGAGAAGCTAGACTGGACTGCCAACACAGATGCCCTGTGCAGGAAAGCACAGAGTCGACTGTACTTCCTCAGAAGGCTGGCGTCATTCAATGTTTGTAGTGAGATGCTGAAGATGTCCTATCGGTCAGTTGTGGAGAGCGCCCTCTTCTTTGTGGTGGCGTGCTGGGAAGGCAGCATTAAGAAGAGGGACGCCGCACGTCTTAATAAGCTGGTAAGGAAGGAGGGTTCCGTCGTGGGCACAGAACTGGAAAGTATGACGTCGGTGGCAGAGCGGAGGGCGCTGCGTAGGCTAGGTCAATCATGGAAAAACCTGAACATCCTCTGCACAGCACCATCCAGAGACAGAGAAGCAGCTTCAGCGGCAGGTTGCTGTCAATGCAATGCTGCTCAGACAGGATGAAGAGATCATTACTCCCCAACGCTATTCGGCTCTACAATTCAACCACCAGGGGCAAGACATGTTAAAGTGCCGGGGTTAGGTCTGAGCTTAAGTTACCACTCAATGCATTTTAGTAAACTATATAGGAACTTTTTAAAAGCTATTTATTAATAATTTTGGGAGGGTGATTTTAGATGCATATCAAATTTATACTGAGTTAAATACTGTATGTAATTAGTTTTGCTACAATAAGTGCATGGGACACTGGAAAAATGTTGAATTTCCGCTTGAGGATGAATAAAGTATCTATCTATCTCTCTATCTATCTCTCTCTCTATCTATCTATCTATCTATCTATCTATCTATCTATCTATCTATCTATCTATCTATCTAGTAATACGACAGTTCGGTCTCGACCGAGAGAAAAATTCGAGAATAGGATTTCTTTAAAGAATATAGATAAAATGGGATAGAGCAAATGATGGTTTATGCTGAGGTATTAGAAGACTGTTCAGCTTGGACGAGTTACGCAAATGCAACACGGGAAAATATCTCTAACGTGCACGCAACCCTGGGGAAAATACCTCCTACGTGCACATAACATTGTAAAAATTTCAGCAGCAATAGAACACACCTGGAGTCTGGTTTTGCTGTTAACAATCACTATTTTATTAGTAACTATGTAATATAGCAACTTAAACCAGGTACGCCAAGGGTTATGTATATATAGGCGTGTAAAAATTGAGTTACCAATCCCATTCAAGCTCAGCTGGCAGGAGTTAAATTCTTACGATGGTAAGTTAGAAATTTCTGTTCAACTGAAATGTACAGAATTTGAAGTGAATGAGGGGTGTTTTTTAATCCAAACAAGGAGGTGCCGTCGATCTTCCCTTTGTCCACTGAATCCTGACAAGAAACATCACCAACAGCAGCTCATCACAAGTGGGAGCATCGTCAAGTGAACCAAAACAGAGGCAATAGTCGACACACCGGTAAATTCCACTAGGTTACCCCAAAGACTCACAACGTGATAGCCACTTATCCAGTTCCAAGACCTACGAAAAAACTCCAGTAGTGGTTTGCCACAGGGGTGCCTTTCCTCAGCGAACTACTAGACCCAGACAAGGGGTAAACACACACGGTGTATTCACAAATCTTTTACCATCACTCGTGAACCTACTCCTGCTGATTATCTCTTTGGCATCCACAGTTTCGTATCCGAATGAAAATAAACTCAAACTCACAGTCTGCTTTAATACAGAGTCCAAACAGTGATCTCTTTGTGACTAGGTTTCTTCTGTTTCAAACCTTCCCCTCCCCTCCTCTCCGTAAACTTATACTAGTTGCAACAACTTGTGAGAGTCATTCAGCAATACACTGGATCGAGCTCAAATCACCCATTTGGGCGACTGAAATTTAAACCAGCGGCCGACTCACTGGTGTCTTACATAGACCGAATCCATCTTGACTCTGACTGTGCGTCTTGAATTGAATATAGGAGCCGATAGGTAATGTTGCAGCGATATAGGAAAATGACTTGACATTACATGGAGTACTCTGCTCAGTTCTGTTCGCCTCACTACAGGAAGGATGTGGAAACCATAGTAAGGGTGCAGAAGAGATTTGCAAAGATGCTGACTTGATGGATTGTGGAAAGCGGCTTCTGAAAACAGGTTGAGTTCTCCTCGAAGCGACGAAGGTTGAGAGGTGACCTGATAGAGGTGTATCAGATGATGAGAGGTATTAATCGTGTGGATCTTCAGAGGTTCTCTCCAAGTGCTTAAATGGTTGCCATAAGAGGGCATAGGTTTAACCTGCTGGGATGCAGGTACAGAGGAGATGTCCTGTGAAATTATTTTATCCAGGAAGTCGTGAGTGTGTTGAATGTTCTGCTGGCAACAGTGGTGGAGGCGGATACGAGAGGGTCTTTTACGAGACTTTTGGAGAGGTACTCGGAGGGTAGGAAAATAGCGGGCTGTGGGTAAGCATTGTCATTCCTAAGGTCGGGACATGTTGGACTACTCCCGCTTCTGTTGCTAATGTTCTTATGTGCACATTCGCTGTCGTGTTTACCGTTGAGCGGACTTGAATTTATATCACCGGACGACATGGCATCAGTTTATTATTCTCTTAACACCTCCCGGTGTCCACTCCTTATTCTGACGTCAAAGATCGGAATATATTCCAGGTATCCACTAATATCCCTGATTAGCCCACAGGGTACGGCAGCTGAATTCAGACATTCGAACACCGAGCCGTCTCCATGATAGCTGATTTATCATCCCCCTAAACCATATTCTGGCGACCATTCCCCGTGTCCATTGACACCCCGACGAATCAAGAACCTGTCACTCTCCGCTGCAAACAAACTGGCAACCATAGCTGTCTGTGGCGATAAATTCTACAAATTTAGCAGTCTTCGAGTAATGAAATTGCTCCCCATCTCTGTTCCAACGAGATAGTTTTACTTTTGTGAAAACTCGTCTTCAGGTGCAGACTCCCCAACTACTGAAGCTACCTCTGCACTTCCACAATATCTCGAACGTTCAAAATTCGATAGGGTTCAATGAGAATCCCCTCATTATCCCGAATTTCAACAGTTTCATTATAATCACTACGGATTTAGTAATGGCTCCCGATAATGTCTTTAGCGGATTCATTAATTCCATATTCAACTCTACTCTCGAAGGTGTTGTCGATTAAAACAATAGTTTACCGACAATACTTCCATCAAAATGTGTGTTAATGGTCTTTATTTCTCTCCGCACTGTGAACGTAGTGACATTAGTCATCCTGTCGCGGTGAAAGTGCGGTCTCTCCCAAGGCGTCACAAGGTACCTGGTTGCCATGGTAGCAGCGGATCAGCTGGTCGTTCTCTTCGATCTGGTGTTGAGCAAGATTCCGATGACTCACATTGCAGAAGAGATTTTCCTCTGGACGCATCGTGTCCCCGTGTGTAATATCCACGCCGTCGTGTTATACGCCGCCACGGACTGTTCTGTCTGGTTCACCGTCACTTTCACCTTTGATCGGTTTGTCTCCATTTGCTTTCAGAAGCTGAAACGAAAATACTGCACCGGTGGAGTTTCGGCTCTGGTTCTGGGGACAGTGACTCTGCTGAGCTGCGTAAAGAACATTTTCTGGTACTTTTTGCTCGATGGGAGTTATACGATGTTAAAGCACTTCGTGCTCTGTATGCGTTCGTTACGTTTTACCTTATATCAAGGGGAAGCGTTTCTGCCGATTCATTCCTTCCTCACCCCAGTATTACCCTTTCTTTTGATTCTCCTGTTAAACACTTTAACCATCAGGCACGTCTTAGTGGCCAGCCGAGCCCGGAGGAGACTCCGTGTTTCTAGCGATGGGGAGACGGAAATGGCACATGATGTCTATTTATTTATTTATTTATTGATTGATTCCCTCGTAGCTTGGCCTCTCTCCTTCTCCGTTTGATTATCCGCCGTTCTACTTGTTTCCCGCCGCTGTCTGTAAAGCGTGACCACCTGGGTGTCCTCGGCGTACTCCTGATTCCACCCACAGAGCAAACACCTATGTGTTCATATGTATATTGGTCATTGTAAATTTTCCCATTAGTACGGACAGTTGAACAGGGAAGATATTTGGGGTTTGACTGGAGGTAAGACTTTTGAGAAGTACTCGTCCCGGTGGGTTGAGCATGAGACTGAGTTGCATTGGATAACATTGCTTTAAGTAGAGTCCAGAGGAATGTGCTGGAAGGCAGCCATTCTACTTGACACAATTGTTGGGAATGTTCTGGCATTTCACTTGGATGTAAGTCGGCGTGACTCATAAATACTCTTGCAGACGAATAAAAGGTGATGGAGTTGTCGATGTTGATGGAGCCTCGTAATAGTCCAGTTAGAAATATGGCAGGAAAATCACTACTTTGTCATAGTAACACGACAGTTCGGCCTCAAACGATAGAGAAATTCGAGAATAGGATTTTTTTTAAAGAATATAGAGAAAATGGAGAAAGCAAAAGATGGTTTATGCTGAAGTATGAGAAGACTGTTCAGCTTGGTCGTGTTACGCCCCTGCAACACTGGAAAAATACCTCTAACGTGCACGCAACCCTGGGGAACGTACCTCCTACTTGCACACAACATTGTAAAAGTTGCAGCAGCAATAAAACACAACCGGAGTCTGGTTTTGCTGTTAGCAATCACTATTTTATTAGTAACTACGTAATATAGTAACTTAAACCAGGTAGGCCAAGGGTTATGCATATGTAGGTGTGCAAAAAATAAAGTTAACAAACTCATTCAAACTCAGCTGGCAGGAGTTAAATTCTTACGATGGTATGTAAGAAATTTTTGTTCAGCTCAAATGTACAGAATTTGAAGTGAAAGAGAGATGTTTTTAATCCAAACAAGGAGGTGCCGTCGATCTTCCCGTTGTCCTCTGAATCTTCAAACGAAACATCACTAATAGTAGCTTATCACAAGGGGGAGCATCGTCAAGTGAACCACCACACAGACAATAGACGACACACAGGTAAATTCTACAAGGTTACCCCAATCACGCACAACGAGGTAGCCACTTATCCAGTTCCATGACCTAGGAAAAAACTCCAGCAGTGATTTGCCACAGAGATGCCTTTCCTCAGTGAACTACTAGACCCAGACAAGGGGTAAACACACACGTTGCATTCACAAAGCTTTTCCCCTCACTAGTGAACCCACTCCTGCTGATTATCTCTTTGGCACCCACACTTTCGTATCCGAATGAAAATAAACTCACCCTCACAGGCTGCTAGAACACAGAGTCCAAACAGTGATCTCTTTATTACTAAGTTTCTTCTGTTTCAAACTCTTCCCCTCCCCTCCTCACCGAAAACTTATTCTAGTTGCAACAACTTGAGAGAGTCACTTAGCAGTACTCTTGATCGAGGTCAAATCTCCCATTTGGACGACTGAAATTTTAAACCAGCGGCCGACTCACTGGTGTCTTCCTTTGACCGAATCCATCTTAACTCTGACTGTGTGTCTCTGTGTCCTTGTGTGTTCTACAACAAGCCGCAGAATAAAAAAAAAAGTAAGTGAACATTCATTGTCCATCTAATATCGCATCTCTCTCATCACAGCAACAGAGGAATTTTCATAGGCAGCAGTAATCCAGGAGTATCTGGTCAGTGTCTTTCTCCCGGCGTTTTAAAGTGACAGTCCACAGAAAGATGAACCCAGGGAGTATATAATAGTCGAAACACCTGTTCGTGGACAGGTAACTCAGTGACTGAGCTGTCTGATTCACTCACCTGCAAGAATAAAAAAACGTATATTTGTATGCCGCCAGCAGGTGGCAGACTGTGACGCAGAGATTTTACGTTGGAAGCCAGCGGTCGCATTTTAATCACAACTGATCAGGAACAGCCCATAGTTAATGTCCGACATTGAGTCCTTCTCGGGTTTGTGATATATACAACTGAATCGGATGTCTGAAAATAGGCTGATTAATAATCCTGCAGATGACACAAAAAAAAACTTTTTTTTACAAATATACACAAAGTGCGGGACAGTTTTCATGCGTTAGCTTCCAATTCACTCTAAAGAGCAAGACGTTTACACAGAGAGCAGTGGGTCCATGGGATGCACTTCATGTTGTGGTGTTCCACGCACAAGGATAAGTGGCCTTTACGAGAAGCCGAGACAGACACGCATCTATGAGGAAAATGGAAAGATATGCTAATTTGACCAGAGAATATTAGTTAGCGATTATAGAAACATTGAAAATCTACAGCACATTACAGGAACTTCAGACCACAATTGCTGTGCTGAGCATTTACTTACTTTCTTAATTACTTAGTCTTACCGATAGGCCTCTATTTTTTAAGCTCCATCTGCCGATCCAGCAGTCTCTTAAAAGACCCTATCTTATCGGCCTTCGCCACCGTCACCGGCAGCCCATTGCACGCACTCACCAATCTCTGTGTGGAAAACGTAACCTGACGTCTCCGCTGTACCTCCTTCCAGCAGCTTAAAGCAGTGCGCTCCCATTATAGCCATTTCAACCCGGGATAAAGCCACTGTCTATCCATATTATCAATGCCTCTCATCATCTTAAACAGCTCTATAATGTCAACTCTCATCTTCCTTCGTTCGAGGGGAAAAGCTCTATTCTCGTTCCACATGTTTAGTCACATCCTGAAAAAAAATTCAATCAGACTCGTCGGGCACGACCTGCCCTTGACAAAGACATGCTGACTATTCCTAATCATGTAATAACTCTCCAAATGTTCCTAAATGCTTCCTCTCAGGATCCACTAAATCAACTGACCAACCAGAGAGCTAAGACACAGTGACCTTTAATTTCCTGGGCTAACTCTACTCCCTTTCTTGAATAAAGGAACGACATCCGTAACCTGCAATTCCTGCGGAGCCTCTCCCGTCCCCATTGATGATGCAAAGATCATCGTCAGAGGCTCGGAAACTCCTCCCTCGCTTACGACAGTAGCCTGGGGTACACCTCGCGACTTATCGAACTTGATGCAGTACAAAAGCTCCAGAACATCCTCTTTGTTAATGTCTCCATGCTCAACATATTCGGATTGCTGCAAGTCATCCCTCAACCGCCAAAATCCCTTCCCACAGTGAATACTGAAGTTAAGAATTCTTGAGGTACCTCTGCTTTCTCCCGGTTCCATACGCACTGTTCCACTGTCACACGTGATAGTTCCTGTTCTTTTTCGGCTTATCCATTTGCTCTTCACATGCTCATAGAATACATTGGGGTTTCCCTTCATCCTGCCCGGCAAGGGCTTCACATGCCCCGTTCTCGCCCTCCTAATTTCCTTCTTAGGCTCCTTCCTCTTTGCCTTATACTCTTCTAGATCTCCAACATTACCAAGCTCTGAACCATTTGTAAGTTTTTTCTTTCTTTCTTGACTAGATTTATTACAGCGTATGTACACCACGGATCATGTACCTAACCACAACTTCTCTGACTCATGAGAACGTACCTATGCAGGACTTCACACAGATAAACGCTGAACATCTGTTACATTTCATCCATACATTTCCCTGAGAAAATCCGTTCCCAATTTAAGCTTACAATTTCCGTCAAGATAGCCTCACAATTAATATTAGTCCAAATAAACGCTTTTCAAGTTGTTTGTTCCTATAACGCTCCAATGCTATTGTTGTGGAGACAGAGATATGATCGCTATCTCCAAAATGCTCTCCCATCGAGAGATCTGACCCCAGATCAGATTCGCTTCTGAATTCCAAATCAAGTACAGTGCCTTGTAGGCTGATCTACGTATTTCGTCAAGAACCCACCGAGCAAGCTCCAACCCAAATAAACTCTTGTTCCAGGGAGATGCCAATCGATATTGGGGGAATTGAAACTTACCATTAGGACAAATCTGCTATCATTTCTTTTATCCAGTACCTCTTCCCCTACTTGCGCCTCGATATCCCTGTTAACTGTGGTCGGCCCATAAAAACACCCAGTGAGATTATTGAGCATTCATGTTCCTAAGCTCCAACCACAGAGACTCCGTAGACAATTCCACCATGATAATCGCTTTGATCAACAGTGGCACACCACCTCCTCTTTTGCCTCCTTCCCTGTCCCTGAGCCATTCATGTCCCTGTAATGGCCACCACATCATAGGTTCAAGAACGGATACATGCGCTATGCTCATCCGCATTGTTCACAGTACTCCTTGTGTTGCAATAGACACATCTCATACCCTCAGTCTGAGCGCGTCCCTTTCCTATCACCTGCCTAACCTCCCTCTCGCACTGTCTACAAGCTTTCACTATTTGTAAGACAAACTCCTCATCTCCAGTCTCTTCAGTTCGGTTCCGACACCCCACAATTCCAGATGAAACTCTCCCCAGTAGCCTGAGCAAACCGCCTCACCAGGGTATTGGTCACACTGTGATTCAAGTTTGACCCGCCCCGTTGTACAGGTCACACCTGCCCTGAAAGAGGTTCCAATGATCTAGAAATCTGAATCCCTGTCCCTTGCACCAGTCCCTTTGCAATACATGTAAACTCCATCTCATTCTATTCTTACACTCACTGTCGCGCGGCTCAGGCAATAATTCCGAAATTATTACTTTCGCTGTCCTGCTTCTCAGCTTCCTTTCTGTCAACTTCCTGCCTGTTCCCCTCCGCCACCAACAGTACTCAAACAGGAGTGCTTATTATCAAGCGGTACCATAATAGGAACATTCTCTCGTACTTACTCTTCCCATTCCCTCTCATGACTATGGCTCACTCGTCTGTCTTCTGTAACCCCAGTGTGAAGGACTCTTCCTATCGGCTCCTCGCTCTCCATAACCTAACGAAAGTTATCGAGCTGCATCTCGACACAGCCGTCCAGATATGTCCTCCAACATCTGACACCGAGCACCGAAAACCAGTCTCACACAAATACTTCCTTTCCGCAATTAGCACAGACAAACTTACGTCACCGTTGCAGACTGTCAGATTGCAGGATGTTGCGGCCATCACGGAATCGTGGCTGAAGTTTGGTCGCATTTCGGATCTTGCTGTCCGAGGCTACACGTTGTATCGGAGGAATTAGAAGGTCTTTAGATTGGATGGCGTGGCTGTACACGTAAAGAATGGTTTCAGCTCAGTAAAAAGATGTGACGCAGGATCGTAAGCTGTGAAATCATTGCGGGTTGTGTTACGAAACTGACGGGGTAAAAGGATGCTCATTGGTGGTGTATGCAGGTCTCCCGGCAGTAGCTGGAAAACAGACAAGAAATTTCAAATGGAAAAATGTGTGCATAAAGGGCAATGCTATGATAGCCATGGGATTGTTCAACATGGAGCTCGACTGGGTTGGCTTGTTTTACCAGTTTGTCCTTAAGCCGACTTGAGGATCAGCTATACTGGATTTGCTGCTATGAAATGAATCGGAAATGAGTAGGGAGGTAAAGGTAAACGAACTTTTGGGAGGCAGTGATCACAATATATTTGGGTTCAATTTCAGATATGATGGGGAATATTAAAGTGACGCAGCCGTATTTCAGTGGTGTAAAGTAAATTACAGTGTTATGAGAAAAGTATTGGCAAATGGAAAATTGAAGGAGACGCTGTCAGGATTGTCAGCAGGGCCTAAATGCAGCGAGTTTCTGGTAAAACAGAGGAACGTGAAGAATATAGGCATTCTAAAAACAAATAAATACTCAAACTACAAATCAGCACAATCGTGGCAAAACGTAAAAGTAAAAGAGAAGGCATATAACAAAGCAATAACTACTGGGAAAACAGCGTATTGTGAAGCTTTTAAAAACCTACTGAGAGCATCTAACAGAATAATTCGAAGGGAAAATATGAAATATGAAAGCAAGCTCGTGAAGAATATCAATGTGGTTAGCGAATTCGATTTCAAGTGCAGAAAAATCAAATAGAGATGAGAATGGATAAAGGAAAGCTAGAAGCTGAGGCAGGAGAAATACTAAAGAGGGGGTCAAGGAGATGGCAATAACAGAAATGAGTATTTTGCATCAGTCGTCACTGTGGAAGTTACTAGCCGTTTGTCTGGTGGTGTATTGTCTGAAGGAACAGAAATGGACGCCGTTATACTTACATGAGAGAAGGTGCTCAAAAAGCTGAAAGACCAAAGAGTACATAAGTCACCCGGGCCAAACGAACTCCACATTTGGGTTCTTAAAGACTGAGCGGCAGAGATTGTGGAAGCATTAACAATGATCTTTCTATAGCCATTGGATTCTCGCATGGTGCCAGAGGTCAGAAAAATTGCAAATGCCACTTCACTCTTTAGGAAACGAGGAAGACAGTAGAAAGGGAGTTATATACGGAATAGCGTGACAGTGATTGGAAGATTTTGGATTCACTTGTTAAGGATAAGGTAACAGAGGACGATGGAGGAGAAAGCACGTTCCTTTGCTGTCTCCCTCGGTGTCTTTCGCAGATATCATCATGCACAAGGGACACACCTAACGCAGAATTTACCTGTAGGACATTACAAGTAGGATCGATAAAGCGAAGGTGCCACTCATGAGGCTGCTTATCAAATTAAGAGTCGATGGTCTTACAAGAAATAACGGAAGGAACAACCGAACGGAAATAAAATGATCCATTTCTGGTTGGCTGCCCGTGACGAGTGGTGTTCCGAACGTGTCAGTGTATGGATCACCTTTTATTTTTAGCTCGATATCAATGACAGCGTAGACTAAATGAAGTAGATTAATTCGTTGGCAAGTTTGCAGAAGGTCCAAGTAGTGGTGCTGGGTCAGGTACAGTAAGTGCATAACCATGCACTTTGCTAGTGGAAATACATTTGGGGGTTATTTGCTGATCGTGTATAAAATCCACCAAATTGCGGTGCAATGGGAATTTGGAGTCCTTGTGGCGAGCGCCTGAAGGGTTAAAATGCAGGTGTAAAGTGCAGGTGGACTCGGAGGTAAGGAAGGAAACTTTAATATTAACATTCATTTCAAGAGGTCTAGTATACAGGAACAGTGATGCTATGCTGAAGCTTCACGAGACAGTGCTGAAGCCTCAGCGCAAGGATACTGAGCAGTTTTCGGATCCTCGTCTTACAAAAGATTTTCTGGCATTGGAGAGGGTCCCGAGAAATCACAAGCACGATCCCAGGGATGAAAGGGTTATCATATTTGTACTGTTTGTGTGCTCTGGTCTGTACTTGCCGGAACTTCAGAAGGATGAGGTGGGATCTCAGTTCAAAGTTTCGCATTTTGAAAAGCCGAGGCAGAGTGGATGTGGAAAGGATGCTTCCCAGGGTTGGGGTGTCTCAGTCAAGAGGGCAGAGGCTCAGAATACAGAGGCGTCCATTTAAAACAGCGAACCAGTGAATTTGCTTTCGCCAGAGGGTGGGGAATTTGGGGAATTTGTTTGCATTTACAGGGAATGTCATGTCCTTAGGTTTATTTGAGGCAGAGATTTATTGGTTGTTGATTGGACACAGCATTAAACGTTACGGGGAGAGGGGCGAAGAATGGCGCCGTAGAGTGAAGTAAATGATCAGCCGTGACTAAGCAGACACGATGGGCCTAATTTTGTTCCTATACACTATGGACTTACGTTCCTGTGGTCTGAAATCCCTGAGAGTTACGGACATTTTTTTTAAAAAAACAGTTTTGCATACGTCAGTACCACGTTGATTAGTTGCAAATGCCGGCGATGTGAGGGAACTGATCGAAACTATATAGAAAGAAAACGTGGATTGCAGCTGTCAACCCCGAATGAATGCGCTCGGCCCGCGACGTCGAGCGCTTATTTATGTCAAGAGATGCAACCCGACGGGTTTCCCCAGCATCTTGTGTGTGACTCTGTTTTAAGTTCAAAATTCAAAGTATTTTCAATGTAATGCCAATGCTCATACATTTACCGGCATGTTTTAGGAATTTCATTCAGCAGTCAGGTCAGAGCAGTCTGTTGTGCTGTCATCCTGTCTGAGTTACTGTTGAAGATAACGAATGCGCGCTGTCGAATTGGTACGGTGGATTTCGGGGGAGCTTTTCTGGCCGAGGGACACCAAGGTTGGAATTGTTTCTCCTTTTCTATTTTAGCGCGGCATGAGAAGAGGAATGAAGACGCCGGAAGAACAGATCGTTGGATTAAATCGGGTGTGAGAGCCGTTTGTTCGAGATGGATTTCCAGCGCCGTTCGTAAGGTCTTGTGTGCTTTCACTGTGACCGAGGGACCAGCAGTGAGTGTCAGGGAGGTTCAAGATTAGTTCCAACTTGTGCATATTTTTAACTGTTAAATAGAATGGACTTTGTTATTTTGTTCCTCTTTACTAAGCACTTAATTAAGATTCATAAATATAATCCCTTTAATCTTACGCTGTCCGTGAACACATGACACTCATTTACAACAGGGTTGCAAATTTCATAGCAGCAAAACTGATGTGGTTTGGTTTGGAATCGAGCCATCTCAATCTCATTTGTTTGTGGGGAACGGAGAATACTTTATCCTGACTTAAGCAACGAAAGAATCCCGGCGGTTAGTGGGGTATCTTCAGTGCATGTACTTGTCTGTATACCACGTGATGAATATCCTTGCTGGGATACTCAATAAGTTCTGAATAGAATAACACCCATGACAGAATCGATGACAGACGGCAACCACTGAGGCGCTCAGCCGGAAAGTGTAAGAAGACCACTGTCCTCTGAGCTCTCTCTTTAACAAGACGCTTTCGGATTGAAATGGCGCTCTCTGGAAGTTTTTCCTGGCTTCATAACTGATAAACTATCCTTCCTAACCACATTTGCTTGCCCTCTACCTGTAACTATTGAAATATTCTGCAATCAAGGGATGATCAACATTTGCTGTAACATAAGGACCTTCCAACCTCTGCTTTAAACATAAGGACATGCAGACCGATCTCAATCGATTTCAGCGGTTATATTCTGTGTATCAGTATAACCCAGGATTTAGATTTATTTTCTGATTTTCTGTGAATAATATCTTTAGATAACGTGATATCCTAGCTGAGTTGCCTGCAAAATTGAGAGAGAGAGAGAGAGAGAGGGGGAGGGAGAGAGAGAGAGACAGAGAGAGCAGAGACAGAGAGACGAGAGAGAGAGAGAGAGAGAGAGAGAGAGAGAGAGAGAGAGAGAGGGGGAGAGAGAGAGAGAGAGAGAGATAGAGAGAGAGAGGGGTGAGTGAGAGAGAGAGAGAGAGAGAGACGAAGAGAGAGAGGAGAGAGAGCGAGAGAGAGAGGAGAAGCTAGAGAGCGAGAGAGACAGAGATGATTTTCACACTGTTTCACCTGAGTCTCGACACTGTTGAACCGATTGCCAGTTACCAGGAAGAAGTACCTGCATCGTGATAAACAGCGAAGTCAATGATTAGCCACTGGTTATGAAGGAACAGGATGGTTTAAGTACTGGGGAGAGTTAAAGGGTTCCTGGCTAATTTACCTGTCCTTTCAGGACTCAATGTAGTAAGGGTGCAGCTTAGCGGGGACGTTGCTGAATTTTTGGCCTGCTCTTTTTTTTTCTTTTGAACGGGGATTTCATTGAATTGAATTGAGTGAAATTTTTGTCATTATACATATGTACAATGAACCTCTGCTTTGCTTCCTCTCAGACAATGAAACACAGCGTTAGATTAAAAACAACAGAGTAATAGGAAAACAGTATTAAATAGATTAGCGGAAAATAAGTTCCAGCAGCACCAGGATATCACAGTAATTCACATGCTGAATTCAGGTTCAGGAGCAGTTGTGATATCACAAACATCAGGTTCATGAAGAGGAATGTCTAGCTTCACTCACCCCTACAATGAAACAACCTGAACCAAATACCCTTATTGCAAAATGACTCGGAACTTGGAGTATTCAGTAGATTTTAGTGTTTTGGCGTTCTGGAGATTTACAAACATATTCGTCTCTATAGCTATTTTTTAATGCTATTCTGTAATGTCTGGGAGGATAGTCGTTGTAAATATTACTTTTGGGAAAATATTAACCCTGTTCATGTGCCATTCACTGTCACTTTCCTCTTTTAATTCAGAATATGTTGGTGTATTCCAAGCATGGATTTCTGTATGTTATCTGAGTTCGTAATGGCTTTATCTATTGTATAATTTGATGTTATTTGTCCTAACCCTGTGTTGTTTTATCCGGACGGTTATGATGTTTTCACCTCTCTGTAATCACCGATCGGTCGTCAGATAATTTGTCAGAATCTGATTCTTGTATTTAAAGTAAGTTACTGCGTTCTTTCTGTTTCTCAGCATCTGGTGAAACCTCATGTCCGGACACGACCAATCACGCTCATCTCTCATCTGCTCGGAACATTCAGACTGTCTTGTTGGTGCTTATTATTATGGCCTTCCGGAGATGTCCGTAAACATTTACTGCGAAAATCACTTTCTGATTGGACTCCGGTGCTCAGTGCAGTTCCGTAGCAATCGGTGTTGGGACCGCTTCTTATCGCGTTTGCGTCATAATTCGGTGAACGATTTTTTTTTTGTTTTATCTTTATGGCAGGGGCTAGGGATCATGCGAAATTAGATGGAAGGACAGATAGAGTTGATGATGTACGCTTCTTGCAGAAAGAGTAAGACAGACTGGACAGTCAATAAATAATTGGCAGCAGGAACATAATGCAGGGAAGTGCCCAGTCTGACATGTTGGCACCGGGATATAGGTCTGGATTATATCAAAAATGGGAAGGAAAAACAGCTGAATTAAAAAACCGTATTTGCGGAGCCACATCAGAGTCTGTGTTGAGGAAGACAAATAAATGTTCCAATCTATTTTCAGACGACTGGAGTTTGAAAACAACTCCTTCGCCATGTAATAAACTGTATACTCTCTGTAGAGGCCGGAATATTTTAACAATGAGGAGAAGATTGAAACAAGCAGGGGTGCAGAGCCTTTTGTGAAGATTGCATACAGGGAAATTTGCAGAATGCTGAGGAAGCCAAATGCAATGTCGTTGTAACACTCGGCTCTCTCAACCGACGTTCATCTTGGGCAAACTGCAATCGTCCATGCCAAACTCTGTACCGATGTGTGCGTAGAAGCTGTGCAGTGCACTCCGGTACAAGCCCACAACTTAAAATTTCAGAGACAACACAATGATTACACATGGTGGTGTGGTTAGAAGAAACAGAAGAAACCTAGTCACAAAGAGATCACTGTTTTGACTCTGTGTCCTAGCAGCCTGTGAGAGTGAGTTTATTTTCATTCCGTTACGAAAGTGTGGGTGCCAAAGAGATAATGAGCAGGAGTGGGTTCACTAGTGAGGGGAAAAGCTTTGTGAATACAACGTGTGTGTTTACCCCTTGTCTGGGTCTAGTAGTTCAGTGAGGGAAGGCAACGCTGTGGCAAATCACTGCTGGAGTTTTTTCGTAGGTCGTGGAACTGGATAAGTGGCTATCACGTTGTGCGTGATTGGTGTAACCTTGTGGAATCTACCGGTGTGTCGACTATTGTCTGTGTGGTGGTTCACTTGACGATGCTCCGCCTTGTGATAAGCTGCCGTTAGTGATGTTTCGTGTGAAGATTCCGAGTACAACGGGAAGATCGACGGCACCTCCTTGTTTGGATTAAAAACATCTCTTTTTCTCTTCAAATTCTGTACATTTGAGCTGAACAGAAATTTCTTACATACCATCGTAAGAATTTAACTCCTGCCAGCTGAGCTTGAATAGGTTTGGTAACTTTATATTTTACATATTTAGTTACGAATAGAATAATGATTTTTAACAGCAAAACCAGACTCCAGCTGTGTTCTATTGCTGACGAAACTTTTACAATGTTGTGTGCACGTAGGAGGTAGGTTCCCCAGGGTTGCGTGCACGTTAGAGGTATTTTTCCTGTGTTACCGGTGCGCAACACGACCAAGCTGAACAGTCTTCTAATACCTCAGCATAAACCATCTTTTGCTCTCCACTGTCCATATTAATGGGACAATTTACAATGACCAATATACATATGAACACATAGGTGTTTGTTCTGTGGGAAGAATCAGGAGTACGCTGAGGACACCCAGGCGGTCACGCTTTACAGACAGCGGCGGGAAATAAGTAGAACGGCGGATAATCAAACCGAGAAGGAGAGAGGCCAATCTACAAGGGAATCAATCAATAAATAAATAGACGTCATGTGCCAATTCCTCCGCAATCACCTTCCCCACATAACCGACGGTCGTCAATCCAATTTGACAGCTAGGACCACTACGAAAGAAAGTGTCCAAGAATGTCTTTAATTTCCCAGAGGCTTTGCGATGTGCATTGCTGCCCGGGCCGCACGACAGTTCTCCAAAGAACTCCGCAGCAAGCTGAGACTTGAGTCTGTCTACGGTTAAATAGTCTTCCTGAAGGGCTCGAAGGCAGGGGCCCTTGGAAACAATAGCCCTCGCCAGCGGAAAGAGACCGATCTACATCGGGCGTACCTGAGCAGGCATTAGGGCCGCACGGTATACAGGCAGGGCACCACCATCGTATTGCAATGATAATGGCAAGGCATGGCATGCAATTAAGTGTAGAATCTCCATTTTGAACTGAAGGAGACACAGGGAAACAGTGAAGAAAGTAAACTGGAAGGAGCAGAGTGGAGGCAGACTGGGGATTCTCCTTATCATGTTGGTGAATGGAGGGGTGGAGTGCGGGAGGTACTCAGAGACGTCGACAGCCCCAATGGAACTCTACATGCTACTGACGAAATGGGAGATTTTGGGGCGTCACTTAAGATTAATGCTCTCCTGACAACGCCTGGATAACTTTGTCATTAGACGGAAGGGGGTTTTCACCGTCTCCTTGAACTGCAGCTTGAACCTGGTCTGGGCCACGGCGTAAAGAGCCGTGTTGGTGCAGCAGCTCAGGAGTTGAAGCATGTAGCCCAATTCCCGCAGACTATACGGAGGAGAAGGGTCAACGTAAAAATCCACGATCTCCCATACGGAAAACACCGTCAGCAGCGCCCACAGCAGGATGAAATTCCCCGACATCACCAGCAGTAACAGGAGCGATTGCCTGCGGTTCTTCATCTCCGGGTCGGCGGGCCTCTCGCCTTCGCGCGAACCACGGAGTCTCCTCCGGGCTCGGCTGGCCACTAAGACGTGCCTGATGGTTAAAGTGTTTAACAGGAGAATGAAAAGAAAGGGGAATACTGGGGTGAGGAAGAAATGAATCAGCA
Organism: Hypanus sabinus; assembly: GCF_030144855.1. Classification (NCBI taxonomy): domain Eukaryota; kingdom Metazoa; phylum Chordata; class Chondrichthyes; order Myliobatiformes; family Dasyatidae; genus Hypanus; species Hypanus sabinus. The sequence continues at coordinate 177,711 of NW_026781697.1, forward strand.
GAAATGCTGCATCCTGAGATGGGGGAAAACGAAAAGAACGCATACAGAGCACGGAGAACGCTAACATCGAATATGTCCCTTTGAGCAAAAAGTACCAGAAAATGTTCTTTCCGCAGCTCAGCAGAGTCACTGTCCCCAGAACCAGAGCCGCCGCTCTCTCGGTGCAGTATTTTAGTTTCAGCTTCTGAAAACAAATGGCGACAAACCGATCAAAAGAGAAAGTGACGGTGAACCAGACAGAACAGTCCGTGGCGGTGTAGAGCAGGACGGCGTGGATGTTACACACCGGAACACGACGCCGACCAGCTGAAAACCTCAAGAGGCATGTAGGTCCCCGGAATCTTGCTCAATAGCAGATCGAAGAGAATGACCAGCTGATCCGCTGCTACCATGGCCAGCAGGTACCTTGTGACGCCTTTGCAGAGACCGCACTTTCCCCGCGACAGGACTAAGACTGTCACCACGTTCACTGTGCGAAGGGAAATACATACGATTAACACACATTTGGTTCACAGAATTCTCTGAAAACAATTATTTCAATCGACTGGACCTCCGAGTGTGGAGATGAACATGGAGTTAAATTATCTATAAAGAGATTATCGGGGAGGACATTATTAAATCGTTAGTAATTATAATGTGCCTGTTGAAGTTCAGTAGCATGAAGGGAATCTCGTTGTAACATTACTAATATTGAGAGGCCGAGATATCGTGGACGTTGAGAGGGTAGTTTCTGTACTGGGACAGTCTAAAAATAGAAGACGAGTTTTCAGGATATAAAGATATCACTTTGGAATAGAGATAAATAGATATTATAGAGGTGAACTAGAGGTTTAATAGAGGTGAAAGATATCACCAGATTAGAACGTCCTTCCGATCGAGTCTAGTGAATTTGTGGTATTACACGCGAGAGACTGCTATGGGGTCAGTTCATTGGAACCATTGCTGCAGAGAGTGATAGGCTCTTGATTCGTCGGGGCGTCGATTGACATGGGGAGTGGGCTCCAGAAGGTAGTTGAGAGTGTTAATAAATCATTGAATGACAGATAGGGCTCGGTGATCGAATGGCCGAAGTCAGCTCCCGAGCCCTGTGGACTAAGCAGTGATATCAATCGATGGCTGGAATGTATTCTGATCTTTTGTGTCAGAAGACGGATTTGAAAACGGGATGCGATAATGAACTGATGAATGTGCCAAGCATCACTATTTACAGAAATCAACGTCACGCAACTGTTAACACGAGAAAACGTTAGAGCATAAGAACCGAAGAAGAAGGAGCTGGAATAGTCCATCCGTTCGGACTGGCAAGCTCCTCCATTGAAGATGATCATGGCTGACCTGACTATCGACGTACCTCCATCCACGGCCTTTTCCACCAAACCCTGTAATACCAGCACTACGCAATAATATATCCACTGATGCACTGGGCAGATAATTCGGCAGGTTCACCAGCCTCTGGTAAATGCAGTTTTTCACCCACCTACATCTTAAATTCAGTCTTCAGAAGCATCTGCGTAGGTACACTAGTTCCAGTCTTAGCTTCCACTGGAAACAGCTTTCAGCCCGTGTCGTATCTGTCCCCTCTCCTAATTTCATACCTTGCCAAAAGATCGTCTCTGATGCTTCTGAATTTCAATGTGTACCGTCCCACGCAACTCTGACTCGTCTCATCGTCTCGCCACCTCATCTCTGGAATCAAAATGGTGAACCAACTGTAAGGCCAGTAAATCCCTCCTCCAGTCAGGAGACCAGACGCGCACGCAGTACGTCAGCGACTTCCTCACCAGTGACTTGTGCGGTTGAAGCATAATCTACTTACTCTTAAATTCATAACTGTTGCAATGAAGAATAATATCCCGTTTACCTATTGTTAGTCCGCCGCTGCTGCAAACTAATCTTTTGTGATTGAAGAACAAACACTCTAAAGTCCCTCCACACGGCAACATACTGCAATCGTTTACCACTTAATCATATTCTGTTCTTCCATTGGTCCTTCCAGGTAGATGACCGTTCCTTTAGCAATATTGTCCCCCATCCGCCGAGACGCGAATATTTCCTCTGAAACAATCGACATCCTTCTGTCGGCTGGCAGATTCCACTGCACTACTTGTGCAGGCGGAAGATCGTGGCAGTAATGATGGCCACGTGACCTCCTTCTTTTTCACAGCTGGGGCTTTGAGGTATTCACTTATATATTAATGAATTAATTTATTCACTCATTTATCATTAATTAATTAATTGATTAATTCATTCCAGAGATGCAGTCCCCTCCAGCAAGCTTCGAGATAGCTGAATTATCCTCCCATGTCCCAAATGGACTGTGGAACATAAATCACCGGAAGCATGTGTATGCTTCTCAAAGGGTCCTGATGTAATTTGCACGAATCCTGCCGGGATTGGAAGGCACTCATTGTGAGGAGAGGCTGTGACAGCTCGTACTTGCTTCTCTGGGAGTGGATGTGCATGTGAGGTCACTTTGTTGCAGTGTTTGGGAGGCGAAGAGGCAAATATATCTTTTGCCTGACAGAGAAGTAACCCGGACGCCGACAACCTCAATGCTGGAGAGGGAACGCCTGTAATGCAATCAGCCGATGTTTGCTTTCGCGGTACCGGTTTGAGAGACGGGCCATGCAATGAGACGACAGGCATTAAAGAGAAATTGAATTTTCCTCTTCAATGTTAATCACGAGGAAGGGGCCAAGCATTTACCAGGAACAGCTACAATGGCGAGGACAGGGTAGTAAATCGGTTGGATGGTCACAAGTGCCTAAGTGATACGTAAATCCAACGACAGCTTTTCATAATTTAAAGAAAGATAATCATTGGCCCAGAAATATTTTTCGAAATTCCCGCATCATTTCGCAGATTACGATTCACTGCTGGGATAGTCCAGGTTCCTGTTCCCGATTCAACCTCTGTCCTCTCTCTATCCGGAGCCCGCTGGTCTCCGATAGCGCAGATTGGCGGCTTCACCGAAACTGCCGTTGTGTGCGAGACATGTTAATAGAACAGGTAACCAGCAGCCACACCTCCACAGTGACGTCGACAATCCCCACGGATACATCTTTAATTAGGTTGTACGGAATGACAGGTGCAGTTAACCCTTTATTTCAAGACTGTCAGAGAAGAGATACAAAAGCAGGTTGGAAAGATATCTAATTATCCCTGCAGCCGGCTGTCCACGGCTGTGTCTGTAAACGGTCACAAAATCGGGAAACTTATGGACACGCGGCGTGAAACTGATATGCAACCAGTGTGGAAATGAAGATATACAGGGCAAATAAAATAAATAAGGAATAACGATGAGATATACATTTAAAATAATTATTGCATAGATTGTTCTTAAAATAATATTTGCAGTTAGATTGAAAAAGATATCGAGTTAGATAATTCCAAAATAATCCAGTTCTGGCTGGCTGCCGGTTAACAGTGGAGTTCCACAGGGCGCAGAGTTGGGACAGCCGCCTTCTTGAGATAAATGTCAAGAATTTTGGTCTGCGGTATTAACGCATTTGTGGCTAAATTAGCCGATGATAGAAAGATAGTTGGAGGAGCGTGTCAAGGAAACAGAGAGCCTGCAGACAGACAGTAAGTTTAGGAGAATAAGCAAAGAGGTGGCAGTGAAGTAGAGTGTTGGAATGTGCATGGTGAGATTGAGATAGCTCGATTCCAAACCAAATCCCGGTTGGTTTTGCTGCTGTGTAAAATGCAACCCTGTTACAAACTCCTGACGTGAAATAACACACGGTATACAATTCAAGAAATTATATTTAAGGATCTAAACTAAACTAAAGGATTATAAAGGAGGAAGAAAAATAATAAAGCCTATTCTAATGATCAGTCAAATTGGGAAAATTTGTTTTATGGGAAGGATGTAATAGAGAAATGGAAGTCACTTAAAGTTGAAATTTTGAGGGTACAGAATCTTTATGTTCCTGGTAGTTTGAAAGGAAAGATTAAAAGTTTGAGAGCGTCATGGATTTCAAGCCATATTGGAAATTTGGTTCGGAATAAGAGGGAGATCTACATAGATATAGGCAGCATGGAGTAAATGAGTTGCTCGAGGAATATAAAGAATGTAAAAAGAATCTTTAGATATAAATTAGAAAACTTGAAAGAAGATACGAGGTTGATTTGACAAGTAAGGTGAAGATAAATTCCAACGGTTACCATAGCTATATTAAAAGCAAAAGGATAGTGAGCGATACAATTGGTCACTTAGAGAATCAGAGTTAAAATATATTTTCTTCGGTATTCATTTAGGAGAAGGATATTGACTTGTGTAAGGCAAGGGAAACACGTAGGGACGTTAAGGAAACTATGACAATTAAAGAGGAGGAAGTACTGGCGCTTGAAAGGAATATCAAAGTGGATAAATCTCCGGATCCTGACAGGATATTCCCTCGGACTGTCAGTGAATTTTGTGTAGAAATAGCAGGGGCTTTGACAGAAATGTTTTAAATGTCATTGGAAACGGGGATGGTGCCGGAGGACAGGGGTATTGCTCATGTGGTTCCATTGTTTAAAATGGGTTCTAAGTGTAAACCTAGCAATTATAGGCATGTGAGTTTGACATCAGTGGTGGATAAATTGATGGAAAGGATTCTTCGAGATGGTATATATAATTAACTGCATAGACATGGTCTGATTAGGAATAGCATGGATTTGTGCTTGGAAGTTCATGTTTGACAAACCTTATTGATTCTTTTAAAGAGGTTAAGAGGAAAACTGACGAGGGTAAAGCAGTGGATGCTGTCTATCTGCACTTCAGTTAGGCCATTGACAAGGCTCCGCTCGGAAGATAAGTTAGGAAGGTTCAATCGTTAGGTATTAATATTGAAGTAGTAAAATGGATTCACCAGTGGCTGGTTGGGAGATGACGGAGTGTAGATGTGGATAATCGTTTGTCAGGTTGAAAGCCGGTGACTAGTGGTGTGCCTCAGGTGTCTGTATTTGGACCAATGGCGTTTGTCATATACATTAAAGATCTGGATGATGGGGTGGTATATTGAATTAGTAAGTTTGCAGAGGTTCTAAGGTAGGTGTTATTCTGGAGAATGAAGTAGGTTTTCAAAGTTTGCAGAGAGAATTAGGCCAGTTAGAAGAGTGGGCTGAACGATGGCAGATGGAGTTTAATATCTGATACGTATGAGGTGCTACATTTTGTTAGTAATAATCCAAATAGGACATACATGTTGAATGGTAGGGCATTGCAGAATGCAGTAGATCAGAGTGAACTTGGAATAATGGTGCATAATTCCATGAAGGTGGAATCTCAAGTGGATACAGTAGTGAAGAATGCCTTTATAAATCAGAGCATTGGGTACAGGATTTGGGATGTAAAGTTAAAATTGTACAAGACATTGGTAAAGCCGTACGACCCGTCTGCAACCACACTTTCACTTCTGTGGGCAAGCCAGTTGCAGATCCACAAAGCAATTTCCTCTTTCCTCCCATGTCTCCTTATTTTTTTCAATAAGCCTTTCATGCAGCATCTTATCAAATGCATTCAGCCGATATTTGCTGAAGCGATACCCATTTGAGAGACCTGCCTAGCGATTAGCGTGTCGTTTGAGGACAAGTATGAAAGAGAAGCGGGCTTATATGTTTTGAACGTTAGTCAAGAGGAAGAGACTACACACTTACCAGGAACAGCTACAATTGCGAGTACGGGGTAGTAAACCAATTGTAAATTCCTTAGCGCTTGCGTGATTCGAATATCCAATTCCCAGGAATAGAACTTCGCGATTCCCGAGGCGTTCAGCGCTGCATTTCGCAGATTATGATCCATTGCTGGGATACTCTAGCTACCTGTTCCCGATCCAGCCTCCGTCCTCTCTCTGTCTAGATCCCGCTGGTCTCAGACAGCAGAGAGTAGCGGCACTCACTGAGACTGTCGTGGTAGTGGATACATATTAATAGAACAGGTAACGAGCAGCCGCAGCTCCGCGGTGACGTCGACAATCCCCACGGACACTCACTTAGTTAAGTTCTACGGAGTGACAGGTGCAGTTAACCCTTTATTTGCAGTCATTCAGTGAAGCAACACAGACACAGACTGGAAGTGTATCCAATATTCGCAGCAAATGGCTGCCACCGACGTGTTCTGTGTCTGTAAACAGACACAAAATTGAGACTCGCAGCCAGACACTGACATACAACCAATCTGTAAATGAAGGTACAGCAGCAGCAAAAGAAAGAAAACAATAATGATGATATAAACAGATACAATATTTATTGCAAAGATATTTCTTAAAATTTTGGTTGCATAGGTACATTATGAATACAACCGAGTTAAATAATTTCGCAATCATAATTATAAGATAAAGGGTTTTGACCAGCGGCCAGTTGCGACGTCGGGTGAGTCAGGAAGAGAGGACTTTAATCAGCCCGGGTATAAAAGCGACAGCGGTTCCTTACATTGAAAAACAGCTTTGACCAGAGTCCATGTGACATTTACCTTTAATCAGCAAGAGAAAGACAGAGTCAAATGCAGAAGGCATCGTCTGAATGGACCGTCAAGCAGGTGATCTTCTGGCTTCTGCTCGCCGAGGCGTCAGCTCAGGGCGGCTTCAGTCAAAGTAGGCAAAAGAAAGGAAAAACACTTGCTTTCTTTTTCAGTCCATTCTTCATATCTAATCAGTTGGGATAACAGAGATGCCAGGCAGGATAGCTGAATGCTCTTCTTGCAGGGTCTGGAAAGCCTGGAGATCTCTAGTGGCCTTAATGATTACAACTGCGAGAGCTGCCCTTATCTACAATTTCTAACAATCCGCACCAGTACTTTTCAACCTTTACTTCATTCAAGTACTAATGCATGCCGCAGAGACCTAGACCTGAGCATTTGTATCAAATACCGCCTGGACGGGTCACTCTTTGAACTAAGTCGTCTTGCAGCACACACAAAAACCCTCCGAATGTTTTTCACCGAAGCGCTTTTTGCATATGACTGCGCACTCATGGTACACCAAGTGGACCACCTATAAACAATGGTCAGCAGATTCTCCGCCGCATCTAAATTGTGTTGCTTGACAATGAGCCTCGGTATCATAGAGGTCCCCTTGCAGCCTGCATCTAATAGAGACACCCCTCCCCCTAGAGCCATGCATCACCATCGATGACAAACAGCTCAGAACGTTGACGACTTCAAATAGCTGGGGTGCACCATCTCCAGCGACGGTGCCCTTGATAAAGAAATCACGTCAAGGTTCTGAAAGCAAGCCGGGCACTCGGAAGGCTCCAGGTCAAAGTTCTGCAGCACAAAGACTTTCGCCTCTCTTTGAACCTGAAGATTTACAGTGCTGTCGTGCTCTCATTCACTTTTATATGGCTGTGAAACCTGGAAACTGTTTCGAAGACAGACATCGCAAACAGCTTGAACAATCCTACAATCGCGCTTTTGCGATCAATCATACAAATCCGCTGGCAAGACCGTATCTCCTACCTGAATTTCCTGGACCAAGACAATTCTACAAGCATTAAAGCCAAGGTTTTGAAGGCTCAACTCAGATGGACCGGCCATGTGATCCGCACGGATGAGTCCAGAATGCCGCGCCAGTTGTTTTACGTGAACTGGAGCAGGGCTAACCGTGTCCAAGGTCGCCCAAGGAAGAGGTACAGGGATAACCTCAAGTCAAAAGTTGGCCAAACTCTCGCCCGGCGATCTCCAACGCACTGCTGCTGATCGGTCCAAGTGGCGCAAACTAAGCTCCAATGCAGCAAACAACTTCCAATTGACTGGCGCACGCAGCGGCTGAAGGCGAGACAAGAGTGACACAGGCAGGTATCCGCTCCTGCCCCAACAGGCGGTATTCCTGGCGCCATCTGCAATCGTATCTGCGCTTCGGACTTCTGCCTCAAACGTTAACTGCGCAACACATTCGTCTTCCTCGGACATCGAGAGACTACTACTACTACTACTACTACTAATACTCGACATTTTCATCCCAGGCTAACGCCAGAGAGTCTCCAACACATGGCCAAATGCAGAATGGTTGCCCTGTTCCGCTACCCCCTGTCCGCAATCGTTGGACCAAACTTGACTGGGTGCCGTGCTAAGGAGAGAGGCAGAGAGAGAGAGAGAGCGAGAGAGAGAGGAGAAGAGAGAGAGAGAGAGAGAGAGAGAGAGAGAGAGAGAGAGAGAGAGAGAGAGAGAGAGAGAGAGAGAGAGAGAGAGAGAGAGAGAGAGAGAGAACAGCATCTTCACTTTGTATCACTGCGTCTGCACAACGAAGAACCGATTGCCAAATACTCAGAGAAATTATGTTTTACATGATAAACGGCGGAGTCAACGATTAGCCGCCGGGTGTGGAAAGCACAGGATGCTTTAAATATTTTGGATAGTCAATCGGTCCCTGGCGAATTTCCTTCTCTTTCTGTGGAACGAAAGGATTATGGGTGCCTTCTTGACAACGGAGCAGCTGGACATTTCAGAATTTTGGTGTGTTTTTTTCTTTTTCCCTTGTACCAGAGACTAGATACAGCGTTCAGGATTCCTAATTCAGGTTTGAAGCAGATGTGACACGTTGACATCAGGTTCTTGTACGAGAGTGGAAAACAACGCTCACCGCACCGCTGATAAATCCTGAACCACACACGCTCATTTTTCAATTGTTCGCAGCGTTCGGCATATTTAGACGTGCTTAATGCTTCAGATTTCTTCAACATTATATAAATATTTTAATGTATGTGTAATGCTTTTTAATGGCTAGGATGGCAATAGTTGCAAATATTACTTTCGGAGCAATATTAATCCCGTTCATGTGTCATCCCGTTTCACCTTCCTCTTTTAAGTCAGCATATTGTCGTGTTTCTTCCAGCATTGATTTGTGCATGTTATCTGAGTTCCCAATGGCTCTATCTATTGATTAGGTTGTTCTTTGTCTATCCTGTGTTATTTTATCGAGACTGTTCGCATGGATTTCCCTGTCCTGTAATCACTAATCGGTCCTTATGCAATTTTTAGGAATCCGACGCATTTATTTATAGTAAGGTGTTTTGTCTTTTTCTCTTTCTTCGTAGCTGTTGAAACATAATTTCCGGACAATAGTTGCCTTTTCAAAGTCCCATCGTCCTTCAGATTCCCCTTTTTTTCCAGCACATTTCTGTTGTTTTTCAGATATTGATTTCTGTATGCTCTCGCCGTTCCGAAAGACAAAATACGTTAAATAAATTGTTGTTGCTGATCTATCATCTGTTATTTTATCCGGACGGTTATTACGCATTGTCCCATCTGTAATTCCTGCTCGGTCGTCATATAATTTGCAGGAAACTTACTCTTGTATTGCTAGTAACTTACCGTGTCTTTTCTTTTTCGCAGCTGCTGGTGAAACCCCATGTACGGACAATGCCAATCGCGATCATCTCTCAGCTGCTCGGATGTTTCAGATGTAAAATATCGTGGCCTTCTAAGATTAGATTAATGAATATCCTATCAACACATCGGGGCTTTCACACTGCCGCCCCCCCTACAAAACACACAAGAACACCGCTCAACGTCCACTTCCCTTCGGAGTCACGGAGGCAATCTTAGTGCCTGAGACCTGACCATTATAACTGAACAATGTCAGGTGATTCTCCCACCCCCAAAATCCGCGACGGCATCCACATCGTTGAGGGAGATGATCTCATGGGATCTCTGCCCTGCGTCCTTCAGCCCTTTCTCCTTCCAGAATGTCGCACAGTCTACTCTGCCCTGCGCCCTGTGTGTAATTCCCTCTCTGTATGTCCTGTCTGTCACCACTTAAGTCTCCCGAATGACCTGGAGTTCATCCAGTTCCAGCTCCACCTCCTTAACGCGGAATAACAGAAGCTGCAGCTGAACGCAGTTCTCGCAGCTGTCGTCGTCACCGTTCCTGGAGTTCACTCGGCCAATCCAGATCTCGCAAGAGGAGCATTCAACTATCCTGCGTGGCATCTCTGTTATCCCAGCTGATCAGATATAAAGAAGGGAAGGAAGAAAAAAATCTTAGCCAAGTAATTTTCTTTTCTTTGCCTGCTTTGACTGAAGCCGCCCTGAGCTGACACCTCGGCAAGGCGAAGACTGAAGATCATCTGCTTGACGGTCCATTCAGACGACCGTTACAGCATTTGCCCCTGCTGTCATCTTGCAGATCGACCACAAACGCCGCCTGGCCGCTGGACAAAGCTGCTTTTGACTTTACCCGCTGCCGACATTTATACCCGTGCTGACTAATGTCGTCTCTTCCCAAAACACGCGAAGACCAGGTTGGCCGCTGGTCAAAACGGTGCTTTTGAAAATCATTATTTTGGAATTATCTCACACGATATAATTTTCGAACTGTCCATTAAACTATATTATTAACAGCTATCTGTGCAGTAATTATTTTGATCTGTTTAATTCATCATTATTATTTTTTTTATTTGCTGCGTGTGCCTTACTTTTCAAACCCTCTGCATATCCATGTCTAGGTGTGTGTCAATATGTTTTCTCAATTTTGCGTACATTTACACGCATGGCCAAATCCGTGGACAGCCGACAACTGGGACTATTAGATATCCAATCTGCCTTTGTATCGCTTCTCTGACGGTCTGAAAAAAAAAAAGGGTTAACTGCACGTGTTATTGCGTAGAATCTAATTAAAGGTGTGTCCGTGGGGATTGTCGACGTCACCGCGGAGGTGTGGCTACTTGTTACCTGGTGTATTAATATGTACGGTATCCCACACAACAACAGCTTCTGTGTGAGCCGCCAGTCTGCACGATCAGAGACGAGCAGCTGCAAAGAGAGAGAAGACAGACGCCGGACCGTGAACAGGAAACTTGGTTGTTCCAAAAATGGATCATAATCTTCGAAGTACATCGCACAATGCGACGCGAAGCGGACACATTCAATATCTTCTTGAAAATTACAAATCGCTGACGTTGGACTCTCGATTCAGTGTTGTGCTTATGATATTCAAACTGGTTTACTACCCTGTACTCGCCATTGTAGCTACCCCTGGTAAGTGTCTCGTCTCTTCCTCATAACTACGTTGAAAAATATAAGTCAACTTCTCTTTCATACCTGTCCTCTAACGACATGCTAACAGCAAGGCACGTCTTTCCAAATTGTATCGCTTCAGCAAATATCGGCTGAGTGTATTTTATCAGGTACCCATGCAAGGCTTATTGTGAATGTAAGGAGGCATGTGATACCAGGAAAGATTGCTATGTGGATCCAGAAATGGCTTCCCACAGAAGGCAAAGTGTTGATTTAGACGGTCATGTTCTGTATTGGGGTCGTTGACCAGTCGTGTGTCTCAGGGATCTGCTCTTTCACCCCTATTCTTTGTGACTTACATTAATGACCTGGATGAACAATTGGAGGGATGGGTTGGTAAATATGGTGATGGAAATATAGGTTGGTGTTGTGGATGGTGTGGAAGGCTGTCAGAGGTTACAGAGGGAGGTTGATAGGATGCCAAACTGCGCTGTGAAAAGGTAGAAGATGCTCAACACAGATGAGTGTGATGTCCTTCATTCCGGTAGGTCGAGCATGAGGCAGAATTGAGGGTTAAAGAAATTGAATAAACAAATCAGTAGCTCCAACGTTTACCCAGTTAGAAAGCAGGAGGTCACGTGGGCATCATCACTGCCTTGATCTCTCACTGACACGAAGGGTACGGAGAAAACTGACAGCATGCAGAGGGATATTAACATGTTCAGCGAATGTACCAGCGTCAGGCAGATGGAGATCAAAGTTGTTAAATGCGAGGTCATCCACTTGGGAAGAGAAAATGGAAGGGCAGAAGTATTCTTTCAGTGGTAAACGATTGCAGTATGCTGCTGTGCGGAGGGACTTTGGCGTGATTGTACATGATTCACAAAAGGTTGCTTCGCAGGTGCAGCAGGTTATCAAGAAGACTTTTCCCCCTTTTTGCCAGAGGGATTGGATTTAAGATCAGGCAGGTTACGCTGCAACTGCACAAGGCACTGGCGATGCGGCATCGGGAGTACTGTGCAGTTCTGGTCTCCCGACTTGAAGATTGATAAACAGTCTGTGCAGGCGGTTCAGCAGCTGCTTCCAGAGATCAGGTGGCTCGACTATCAGGGGCAATTGAATCGACTGGGATCGTACTCGCTGGAACTCAGAAGGATGACAGGAAACCATCTAGAAACATATAAAATTAGGGAATGTATAGATTAGATAGTGGCAGGACAGTAGTTTCCGCTGGCAGGTGAGACTAAAACTCCGGGACATAACCTGAGGTTTCTGTGGAGTAAATCGAGGACATCATGAGGAGGAACTTCTTCATTCTTGGGTGGTGTATCCAGTGGAATTCTCTGCTCAAAGAAGCTGTGGAGGCTACTACAATAATAAAAAAAAAATTTACGTCTGGCTGGCAGTGTCTTTGTATAGTAGAAGAATCGAGGGTTATGAGGAAATGGTGGGTATGCAGCGACGAGAATATGGTCAGTCGCACTTCAGTGGTTCATTAGTAGATGGAAAGTCCCTGAGAGGCAGAATTTATGGACACTTATAAAAGTATAAAATAGTTAGGAATAGTCAGCATGAATAGTCAAGGGCAGTTCGTGCCTTATGAGCCTGATTGAACATTTTGAGGATGTGATTAACATATTCATGAAGTGAGAACAGTAGGTGTAGTGTATATGGATTTCGGCAAGGCATTTGCTGAGGTAATCCATGCAAGGCTCATTGAGAAAGTAAGGAGGAATGAGATTTGAGGGGACATTGCTTTGCGGATCCAGAACTGGCTTGCCCAGATAAAGCAAAGACTACTTTTAGACGGGTCATACTCTGCAGAGATCTAGGTGACCAGTGCAGTGCCTCATCGATTTGGTCTGGGGCCATTACTCTTCGTTATTTAAAAAAAAGAGCTGGATGCGGAACTGAAGGGCTGGTTTAGTAAATTTGCTGATGACACAAAGTTACGAGATGTTGTGGATTGTGTAGATGCCGTCAGTATTTACAACGAGGCATTGATAAGATGCAAAACTGGGCTGAAAAGTGCCAGGTAGACTACAAACCAGATAGGTGTGAAGTGGCTTATTTTGGTAGTTCAAATATGATGATATAATATAGTATTAATTGTAAGACTGTTGGCGGTGTTTGAAGATCAGAGGGATCTTGGGGTCCGAGTCCATAGGACGCTGGAAGCTGCTGTGCAGGTTGACTTTGTGGTTCAGAAGGAACACAGTATATTGATCTTTATCAATCGTCGAATTCAATTTAGGAGCCGAGAGGAAATGTTGCATTTATATAGGACCGTGGTCAGACCCCACTTGGCGTACTGTGCTCGTTCTGGTCGCCTCATTACAGGATGTACGTGGAAAGCATAGAATGTATGCAGAGGAGATTTACAAGGATGATGCCTGGAATGGAGAATATGCCTTATGAAAACAGGTTGAGTGAAATCTGCCCTCTCGCCAGGGAGCGACGGAGGATGAGAGGTGACCTGATAAAGGTGTATAAGATCATGAGTGGAATTGATCCTGTTGATAGTCAGAGTCTGTTTCCAAGGGTTGAAATGGTTGCCAGAAGAGGACGCAGGTGTTAGGGTGCTTGGGAGTAGGTAACAGAGGAGAATTCTGTAGGTTTTTTTTTATGCAGAGAGCGGTGAGTGCGTGGAATGGGCTGCCGGCACCGGTGGTGGAGGCGGATACGATAGGATCTCTAAGGAGACTTTTGTACAGGTACATGGATCTTAGAAAAATAGAGGGCGATGGGTAAGCCTCGCAATTTCTAAGGCAAAACATGTTCGGTATAGTTTTGCGGGACGAAGGGCCTGTATTGTGCTGTAGGATTTCTATGTTTCTAGATCAGCCATGATCATCTTCACTGCCAGATCATGCCAGTCCGAACAGAAGGAGTATTTCTGCTTCTGTTACGAAAGTTCTTATATTCCCAATTCCTCTCGTGTTTACAGTTGAAAGGATTTGAATTTCTGTCACTGTCATACATGGTATATCAATCAGTTTATTATTCTCTTAACACTTGCCGGTCTCAAGTCTTTCTTCTGACGCCAAAGATCAGAATACATTCAAGTCCATTGATATCACTGCTGAGCACATAGCGTACGGCAGCTGAATTCAGCCATTTGAGCACCGAGCCTTCTCCGTAATTCCAACATAGCTGATCCCTCTCAATGACATTCTGGCGCCATCTCCGCGTTTCTACTGCAAAAGGTACCAATGAACAGCCCCACTGAACTGTCTGTGGCGATAAATTCTGCATATTCACCAGCATCTGTGTAAAAAAAATTCTCCCCGTCTCTGTTCTAAAGAGATGTCGTTATTTTGAGAAAACCCGTCTTCAGGTGCAGACTCCCCAACGACAGTATCTACTGCTCCATTTCGACGGTATCTACGATTTTCAATATTCGACAGATTTCAATGAGAATTTCCTCATTCTCCTGAACTTCAGCAGGTAGATTATAAACACTACCGATTTAGTAATGGCTCCCGATAATTTGCTTAGCAGGTACACTAATTTCATGTTCATCTTTACAATCGGAAGGGCTGTCGATTAAAATAATAGTTTTCAGAGAATGTTTCCGTCAAAATGTAAGTTAATGGTTTTTATTTCTTTCTGCACAGTTAACATGGTGACAATGGTCATCCTGTCGCGGGGAAAGTGCGGTCTCTCCAAAGGCGTCACAATGTACCTGGTTGCCATGGTAGCAGCGGATCAGCTCGTGGTTCTCTTCGATCTGGTATTGAGCAAGATTCCGATGACTTACATTCCACTACATGTCTTCCTTTGGTCGCTTCGTGTCCCTGTTTGTAATATTCATGCCGTCGTGTTCTACGCCGCCACGGACTGTTCTGTCTGGTTCACCGTCACTTTCACCTTTGATCGATTTGTAGCCATTTGTTTTCAGAAGCTGCAACGAAAATACTGCACCGGGAGAGGGGCGGCTCTGGTTCTGGGGACAGTGACTGTGCTGAGCTGCGTAAAGAACATATTCTGGTACTTTTTGCTATCTGGGTCATATCCAATGGTACTTTCGCCCTTTCTCTGTCTGCGTTCTTATCGTTTTTCCAAAACTCTGCAGACAGCATTTAAACTGATTCATTTCCTCCTCACCCCAGTATTACCGTTTATCCTGATTCTCCTCCTCAACAGTTTAACCATTAGGCACGTCTTCGTGGCCAGCCGAGCACGGAGGAGACTCCGTGGTACGCACGATGGGGAGAAGCCCGCCGACCCGGAAATGAAGAACCGCAGGCAATCCCTCCTGTTACTGCTGGTGATGTCGGGGAATTTCATCCTGCTGTGGGCACTGCTAACAGTGCTTTCCGTATGGGATAGCCTGCTTTTTAACGTTAATGTGCTACGCTCGAATTCTCCGCAGGAACTGGGCTACATTCTGCAGCTGCTGAGCTGCTGCACCAACACGGCCCTCTACGCCGTGGTCCAGGCCAGGTTCAGGGTGCAGTTTAAGGAAACGGTGAAATTGCCCGTCAGTCTCATGGCAAAGTTCATTCGGCGTTCTCAGCACCGCAGTAATCTCCGCTGACGCCTCACCCATTTCGCAGCAAAATTTCTCATTTCGTCAATGGCATGTGCAGTTCCATTCAGGTTGTGGACGACCCCGATTAGCTCTCGCCCTCCCCAACTGCATGCAAGACAACGATCCGTGACGTGTTCCCAAACTGCCTCCTCTGTGCTCTTTCAAGTTTACGTTCTTCACGATTTGCCTCTCATGTCTACTTCAGTTCCACCAACTGGATGTTTCTACCAAGTGGAGGAATTTAAGATTGGGTGGCAGGGTTTGAGGGTCAGCACAATATTGTGGGTCGAAGGGCCTGTAATGTGCTGAACTATTCTATGTTCTACTTTCTACCGTGCATTGCATACAATGCTCTGACATCACCATCGCAATCCGACGCTTGTGCCCTGCCTGTATTCCGTGCGGCCCGAATGCCTGTTCAGGTACGTCAGATGTAGCTCCATCCCTTTCCTCTGGCGAGAGGTTTTCGTTCCAAGACCCCCAGCTATTGCACTGTTCGGGAAGTCTGGTTACTGTGGACATACTGCAAATCTCCAGTTGATCCGGAGTTCATTGGAATCCGCCTGTCACCCCGAGAATAATCCAGTAACGCGGACTCGTAAAACCACTCGCCCAATCGTCTTTCGTCCGGCTCAAGCTACAACTGCCATCTCAATGCCTTCTGGGAAATATAAGAAACACTTGGTCACTTTGTGCAGTGGAGGTCCAATCTATAGGACTGGATTGAGTACATTGGGTTGTGGCGAAGGTGGTTATGCAGAAAGGGCCCCTGATCATTATATATTTATTGAGATTACTCACACACACACACACACACACACACACACACACACACACACACACACACACACACACACACACACACACACACACACACACACACACACACACACACACACACACACACTCACACACACACACTCACGCACAAAATCAACTGAACATCACTCCAGACCCTTTGCAATTTTTGGTCATTTCCTACTCAATTCTTGCGGAAACATTGTTTACATTGATTAGATTTGCATTTACATTTACATAGTTCATTTTTTGTATTGTGATTTGTCTGTACTGTGCACTCTTGCACTGTTTTGTGCACCTTATGTTGTCTCTGTGTAGGCCTGAAGACTAATGTAATTTTATGTTTTTTTCCTGCAGTGCCATGGTTCTGTAGAATCGTTGTTTCGATTTTGCTGTGAACTGTAACAGCAGTTATAGTTGAGATGACAATAAAAGACACTTGACTTGACATGTGATTTGGCACGAAATGTGAGATGCTGTCAGAAGTATGACTCCAAGATAAACACATTGAATTGGTATGGATACGTCAGTGATTTTTCCTGCTGACCCTTCCGGAGCAGCATTTACACTGGACTACTCCACCTGAGATACTGATTGGAACTCTCAGAAACGCCGATGCGCATCCTTACAAGGTGCCTCGTAATTTGGCACTTTTACTTCCCCGTTTGACTATTCCCCGTTATGCTCAAGAGCGACCCTTTCCGGTTAGGATGATGCAGAACACTAGGCCTCAGGGCACAGCATCCAGTCAATCTTTGATCCAGAGGTGGTGGACAGAGCGTAGTGGTAGAGGTCAACCATTCTGGATTTGACAAGTGTTGGTTATGCTCTGGCGTTTGACTCTGATGAAAATGTATATGGCACATAAATACACTTGCAGAGGACACAGAACGTGATGGAGTTGTGGATGTCGACAAAGCTTGGTGTAAGTGCAGATGGTTTGGAAAATTACCCGAGAACTAACAACTTTATCAAACTGATACGACAGTACGGTCTATAACCTGCTTCGAAACAATAGGGAATACGGGAAACAGATTCTTATAGGGATCTGGAGGAAAAGTAGAGAACACCAAGATTGCTCATGTTGAGGAATTAGAAAAATGTTAAGCTTCGTGGACTTGGACAGGAACTCCCATTCATCGACAGGTAAATCAGTAACTCTACCGTTTGATACATTCATAGGCAACAATAATAAATAAAAGACGGAGATTCGTATGCCGCTAGAATGTGTGAAAAGGCAATTCAGACTTTTCAATGTGGTGACGCAGGGATCGCATTTTTGAACGCACAAAGAACAGACAGTAGGCAGTGTTTAACAGGGAATTGTTCTAGGGGTTTGTGTATATACATAACCGCCTAGAAGGAATGCAGATGGGCTGATAAATGATCTTGCAGACAAAAAAAAATGTACATATTTAGAGACATGCAAAAATGCGGGATAAATTAAAGTAGGGCGGGTGGTCATTTCAAATGATGTGCAAAGGGCAAGAGATTCACACAGAGAGTCGTGGGTACATGGGATGCTCTTCCTATTGTGGTGACAGAGGACAATGATTACTGATTTTTAAGAGAAGCTCGGATGGGCATGTGCAGATGAGGAACATTAATGGAAATATTTGCACATTATGTAAGCTGTCAAGATCATTTACACACTTGGTTACTAATTTAGCTGGATCAGCAGGACATTGTTTGCCGAAACTCCGTCCCTGTTCAGTACGGTCCCATGTTCTGGATTCTAAATCAGGGAATGAACAAATGACAATTCAGACCGAGATCCTTCATCGGGATTGGGAACGGCAAGGGGCCGGGTGGGTTCAGCGGGATGAGGAAATGAGGGGATGAGTTACAAACTGACAGGTGCTAGGGCAAAAAGTGTGACGGGAAATGCAGGGGAATGAGCGGATGGGGGTGCAGTAAGATTCTGTGAGGAGATAAGTGTAAGTGGGAAGTGAAGGAAGAAGAAAGAATTTGAGGACTGTTGGCAAAGGACAAAAGAGAAGACATGGGTTCTCCAGCTGGAGAATAATGGTCAGTGAGCTGAACAGAAGAGACGAGAGGTGGGGTTGTTAGGAAGCTTTAAAGTGGATTGTGAAAGGTTTTTCATGATTGAGGCAGTCAATGGTTGCGGGGGACGGTAGGGGAATGGGGTTGGGAGGGATCGTAAATCAGCCATGATGGAATAGCGGAGTAGATACAATTTTTGGTTGTTGAATAAAAATGGAAATTGAAATATATTTTTTAAACTTGCGAGAATAACTTAACAACAAAAATGAATAAACAGTCAATTTTGTGCAGCAAGACCTTTCCGCAGGACTGGAGATGGCGGAAGACCCCAGAATTAAAAGTGGCTGAGGTAGTGGAGTCGAAGAAAGATAGTTAGAAGGTTATAGATGAAGCCAGTTGGTCGTGGAAGTAAAAGGGTGGGAGAGGAAATAATCTGCCAGACCAGAGGGAGAGCCGTGAGAGAGGGTCTCACTGAACCCCTGTTGACATGAGGATTTGAATTTCCTCAGGCATGCCCCGAGGAAACTGCCAGCAAATCATAAGCACGAGATCTCTACTGATTTTTGAAAACAAAATCAACATGTCAGGGGAAAACCTAGTTTGAAACGGGGTCCAGAATAGACCCTATGAACTCTGCTGCTGTTTAGAGAGAGGGACAGAATCTACTCGGAAGGTTGATGTTATGGTTTCTCTGCCAGCTTGTTTACCTTTTTCTGCGAGGGCACTTGCCCGCTTGTAGAGTTCCTGCAGAAAGTGGAGGACGGAACATTTTGATGGACAGCTGGTCTCCAACATGGAGAGATAAAAGCCAGGTCCGCTGTTACACAGACGCACACACCACGAGACACACGGTCCGGACACTGACGAGCTCTGTTGCACACAGAGGAAGGCGGGGTTGTCGGAGGTTCGATTCGGGGAAATCGATCAGTAGCTCACTGTGTGAAAAGGCGCGACCGGCGGGGAAAAATGTTTGTGTCCATCGTTGCCTGGTTGTTAATTCGTACCATGTCATAGTTGCTGAACACAAGAGGACTTCGGAAGACAACGGGAAGATCGACGGCATCACCTCTCACCACTCTCTCTCTCTCTCTCTCTCTTTCTCTCTCTCTCGTTCTCTCTCTCTCTCTCTCTCTCTCTCTCTCTCTCTTCTCTCTCTCTCTTCTCTCTCTCTCTCTCTCCTCTCTCTCTCTCTCTCTCTCTCTCTCTCTCTCTCTCTCTCTCTCTCTCTCTCTCTCTCTCTCTCGCTCTCTCTCTCTGCAACGTTACAACAAATGACCTCGAATTGAACTGAACTCTCCTCATCATATCTAGGTTTGAAAGAGCCTAGTTATTTCCTGTTTTCACACTTAAGTATATATAATGCTAACCCGTTTGATTTATTTACATCGATATTACTGCATTGCTTAGATACTAATAAAAGTTATTAGTTTATAGGATACCAAACTCCAGAGTGTTCGCCATTCCTCTTGGTTCTGTATACTGGTCACGGGGTCCGTGACAATCACACACAAATTGCTGGAGAAACTCACTGGTCAGGCAGCATCTATTAATTTTTATTTTTGTAGATTATGTGGCCAACTGTCGAATTTTGCTCCTTGCGGTCCGCCGGATTAGTCCAGCTGCGTCCAAATCTTCTCATGAATGATAACGCGTATTTCACATTCATAACCACCTCAGCCCCCGATCAAACCGGGCGAGGATTTGGACGGGGCACCACCAAAGTTTCTGTCCCCGCGAAGAATCCTGACATTCCGACCATCAGAACATGCGACATTGGAGCAGATTTTGGCCACTTTGCCAATCGAGTCTGCTTTGCCATTTTATCATGGCCTGAACTAATTTCCTTCGCAGCCCAAATCTCCTGCCTTGCCCCGTATCTCTTCTTGCCCTGACCCTATCATAAAACATCAACAACTGCCCTGAATATATCCAGCGGCTTGGTCAGCACAGCTGCCTGCGGTATCTGAGACATAGCTGTGCCTATGAGGAAAATTTAAGGATACTGTCATTATATAAGCAGAAAAAAAATGATTGCCGTTATGTTACTAATTCAATTGCGTCAGCAAATCATTGTGGGACGACGGGTCTCTTCGTGTGCCGTAATATTCCGTCCTGGTTTCTAAATCAGGGAATGAACAGCTGACACGTCGGAGAGAGTTCCTTCACCGGGATTGGAAACGAAGAGAGGCAGTGTGGATTCAGCGGGATGAGGGGGATGAGGGGATGGATTACAAACTGAGAGGCCAGTACAACAAACTTATGCCTTCTTAACCACAGAGTCAACCTGCCCAGCAGCTTTGAGTGTCCTGTAGATTCAAATCCCAAGCAGAGGATCTCATACAAAAAACGATTACAGGGTCAGCAATCGACAAGTAGCGTTCAGTGCCCCAGAATTGCTCAGACAGGTATTTTAGCAGAGACGCTTTGAGATCATGTTGCAGTTCTTTGAGTTGTCGATGAGGGCGCACTCGGAATACTCAGTACAGTATTTGGTCACCATGCAAAGTTGCGGCTGTGCAGGAGCAAAGGCAGAAAAAGAGTGATGGACATGTACCAACACTAGAGGGCTTGAGGCATGGAGAATAGTAGGATACTTGGAACTTGATAGAATGAGGGACGAACTTGCAGAAGTTTCTTTTGAATTTGAACAGGCATAGTCGAGGTGGATGATAAGGGTCTTTTGAGATACTGGATAGGTATGATAAAATCTTGTGAACATGCGTTCAGGTAAGGGAGTAGGATGGATTAAAAGGAGTCGCTTTCACTAAGACCGCGTTTTAGGAATGACCTGAATAGCAAGAGGCAAAAGCAGGTGAAATAGGACCGAGTGGGATGAGAGAGAGTTTTCGGTGGGAGCGGAAGGATTTTTTTTTTAACGTACGTGGATGGAGTTGATTGCAAGTGAAAATATACCAGAGAGAGTGGTTGAAAAACAGACGAGAGTATAATTAAGAACCAAATTGGGATATACATGGAGGGGTGGCAATCAGAGTGATATGAACCCGGCACTGATTGGTTGATCCGTCGGGCTGTAACTGTGTTCCGTGAATATGACTGCAATCTTTGGAGATTCTTAGCAATTGTTGGCAAGCGAAACCAATTTTGGGTGTTGAAGGGAAATAAAGTCAATGTCGACAAACGAAAGAATAGGCAAATATCTCATCAGGCTCTGCGATTGAAACGATGGATATATTAATGGCTGATTGTCATGAGACAAAGATTTGAAATTAAAGGAGCCTTTCCTGTTTAGCTGCAGGTGACTAATAGTGTCCACAGGTGTCTGTGTTGCCAATGATTATTTTTACGATAAATGTCTATGATTTGAATGGAATTGACGGCTTTGTTGCAAAGTTTGCAGACGATACAGAGATAGGTCAAAGTACATGTATTTATTAACATAAATGAACTATGATTACACATTTCACATTTGGCCGTAGTAAAGGTTGTTGGTCCGCATGTAAATGAACAAAGAAGAAACAAAATCAATACAATAGAACTGAATTCGGGAACTGTATGAACATGCATTTTGGTGGATCTAATAAAGGTGCAGACTGTGGCATTGATCAGGAAAATAAATCAAAGTCAGAGGTGCTAAGGGATTCGAGATTCCTCATGCAGACTTTCCGAAACTTAGATAGATTTGGAGAGCTATGATGTTGTGGCGATTACAAAGATTTTGATGGAGCAATGACAAGAATGGCTACGTCAAGTGCCAGGCTTTAGACATTAGACAATAGACAATAGGGGCAGGTGTAGGCCAGTCAGCACTTAAAGCCAGCACCGCCATTGAATGTGATCGTATCTTATCATCCACAATCAGTACCATGTTCCTGCCTCTCCCCATATCCCTCGACTCCGCCATCTGAGCGGAGCTGGAATTGGGAGTTACCTGGCTTTGAGGTACAGACTGCGGGCGGCTGGGGCCCATAAAGTGGGCGGCCGAGGAATGAATGGGAAGCAGGAAAGGAAGCGATCTTAAAGGTGACAGGTGAAGCGATGTGGGGGGGGGGGAGTTGAAGGTGAAAGACTGGAAAAGAGAGAAAGTGGAGACATCTGTACCCAGGAGGTGGACTGGTACCTCGAGAAATTAATCCCACTTTGAACTTTCTCTAACCCTGGACCGAACCGCGATCCCCACTATTTCTTTATTCCACACTGACCTTTCACCAATTCCCACGTGACTATTACTTCCCCCGTGCTCCCTTCTCCATCCGTTTATCGTATAGTCAGCACTCCATTCCTATCAGATTCCTTCTTCTCCAGCCCTTCTCCCCTCCGACCCACCTGACTTCACTTATCACGTTCCAGCTCGCCGTTTTCTCCTCTCCCCACCTTTTTAACTGCCTTGTCTTATAACCATTTTTGTGCCGTATTGGCTTTATGCTTGTGGCATTCGTCCTGCTGGAAAACAAATCTTCTCTGAAGTCCTGGTTCTCTTGTAAACTGCTTCTAGCTGTCCTCCAGTATTCCCCTATGTTTTTCTTCATTGATTTTGCCCTCTACCTTCACAAGCTTCATAACCAGATGCCGCCATTACCATGCTTCACGGTCAGGACGGTGTCTTTCTGATGCGAAGCGATGTTTGCCTTGTGTGAGACATAGCATTTAGCTGTTGTTCCCATAAGCCAAAATACTCAATTGTGTTTCATCAGACAGCAGAAACTTCTTCCAGCTGACTTCAGATTCTCCCACATGTCTTCTGGCTAACTCTGGCTAAGGTTTCATATGAGTCTTTCTTTTAACAGCTTTCTCTTTGCCATCCCCCATAATACTGTGGCTGCTGAAACACCAGGAAAACAGTTATTTCATGCACAGACTTTGCCAACTCCAACACTGAAACGCGTATCTTCTTCAGTGTTGTTGTAGGTCTCTTAGTTGCCACCCTCAGTTGTCCCTTTATTGCACGGTGACTCAGTATTTGAGTTCGGCCTGTTGGGCGTAGACATACAGCTGTGCCGTATTCTTGCCATTCCTTTGATAAGTGACTTAAATGTCCTCCAACTGTGACGTTGAAAATGTCTTGTACCCATCTCCTGACTTGTGCTTGCCAATAGCAATTTCGCATAACTGGTTGGTGTGTACTTTTGTCTCAGTGGTGTAGTTTTTGCAAGGATACTGACTCACCAGCAGTATCAATGTGGCCACCTTGTTTGGATTATGTGACTTCTAAAACAATTAGCTGCATCAGTGATGATTTGGTGTGTTATACTTCAGCCGGTGAATACCGATGCTATCAATGGTTATGGTTTTTCATTTGTATGCAGTTTCGATCACTCTGTTTCTGTTTTCACTTTGACAGTCTGTCTTTTTATGGTGGATCAGTTTCATAAAAGGCAAATTAAATCCAATGTGATTCAATGTTGAAAAACTATACAACTTTCAAGGAGACAGAACACTTTCCACAGTCACCGAACACTCAGACCTCTGCGAAGCTGAATATGTCAAATACCAGAACGCAGATACATAAAGTGAGAGGCGGACAACTTCAGAGAGGGACTTTTTCCACCGGCTGCAGCCAGACATAGGAAGGAGCAGAGGAGTGGAAGTGGTGGAACAACAACTTTGTTAATGCAGATGGGATGATCATATGATGTCATTTCCTGAGCGTTTGTAATATTTTTCAGTAATTTCCTATCGATACACTTGTCGCGCATGGACTAACCGCAGAAGCCAACATTTATTTCATCTCAATCATCACAACTGAAAAAAACTCCCCAGTCATCACCTGTTTGCCGTAATCGTTAGTGCCTCTGTTGGGACAGTTCCAACTCACTTAATCGTCCTGAAGACGCCTGGTGCAGAGGCACATAGCGGAATGATTTTCTGAGGGCTGGAATCGCTTTATTTTAAAGGCTTATTACTGTTCATCCGTTTGCTCACTCATGGCGCCATCTACTGTCCGCTAGGCGTGTCTAAAGCAAGACACTACAAAAGTTACGTTTTCAATGTTCAAAGAATGCTTTGTGGGAGTGGGTTTATGCCACCAGAAACAAAAATGAATGAGGTGCGATTTCTTGTGGGCATGCATATTTAATAGAAGGAACGCTGTAGATTGAATGAAAGACAGCAGCGAATAAGACGTTCAAAAACACACAAAACAACAATATGAAAAGATGAAATTTGGAAATCAATAAAAATAGTAATAACAAGTCAATACGCAATAAATATCGAGAAGGAGATGAAGAGTGTATTAATATGCATCCATAGGCTGTGGGAACAGTTTAGTGATCCACCGGGTGAAATTGAGTGCGGTTCGTACCCCGAGTTCAAGAGCGTGATAATCGCGTCCGTAACAACTGTTCTCAAAACTGGTAGTGAGTGACATGGGGACTCCTGGCCCTTCTACATGACGGCAATAGCGAAAAGAGTTCATGTCCTGGGAGCTGGGACTCCTTCATGCTGGATGCTGTTTTGGAGCGACAGCGCTCAGTGCAGATGCGCTGAATGGTGGTGAGGGCTTAACCCGGAGTGCAGTGGGTCAAATCCAGTACTTTTGTAGGATTTCCCGTTGTAACTTTGCATCTTCCATGAATAGTTCAGATTTCCTTCAGTGGCGGCAGCACATAAGAGCTAGATATTGACTTCAGGAATGTCGGAGCCCATCCACAAGCTCCTGTTCAGGTCAATGGTACCTAAATCAAGTATGTACATGTGAACATCGCGAGTAGACCTGGGTTGGTCCGGCACATTGACGTCTGAGCAAGATCGCTGACCAAAACTTCTAGTTCTTCAGGAGGCTAAATAAGTTCTGCAC